>NW_022985021.1:814761-1041568 GCF_010015815.1 Dothidotthia symphoricarpi CBS 119687
TAAAGGTCTATCTTACTCTTAATTAGTAAGTTATTTAGTATATCTCTTACCTTAGGTCTTTCTGCTATATTATTTAAGTTCTTCTTTTTTATAATATAATTATAAATAGTATTAAAACTAAGCTACTCTAGTTTAACTTTCTTAGCTACCTTAATACTTGCCTTTTTACTTTTAAGAACTAGTAATTAAGCTAATAACTTAAATAGTTCTAGGCTAGGTATATTAATCTATACAGTAATTAAATCTATATATAGCAGAATTTAATAATTTTGTAAAATATATATTAGTAGGGGCAGGAGGGTTAACAGGTAAGTACTGTAGTTATAGTTAAGGTTAATAGTATTAAATAGTTACTATAGGATTAAATTATAAGTTAGTTAAATTAGTAAGGTAGAATATACCTTAAATTACTAAGAAGTTTTAAATTCTATTTAGAATTATAGTTTACTTTTAAGTTAAGGTTTATACTTATATTCTATTATAATAAATAATCTCTATATTATACTGTATATAACCTAGGTTTATTCTTTTAGTAAAGCTAGTTCTATAAGCGTATATAGTATTATATTATTACTCTATTTCTTAAAAATTTTGCTATAGAACGTCTTTAACCTATTACTCTACTCTCTCTTCTCTTTAGAATTCTAAAAGTTAGGGTTTACTTATACGTACTCTGCAATATTATATATAACCTTATTCTATTAGGTTAAGGTAATGCCTAGGCCTTCTAAAGCTTCTAGTATATTTAATATATAGTTATTAACTTTCTTTACTATATTACTATAATATCTATAATATTTTAGTAGTATTTAGTTAGTATAATAAAGGGCTTATCTAGCTAAAGCCTTTTTACTTTTAGTTATACAGCTTTATAAAGTTAGGTTACTATAAGAAAAATATAAGAAGAAGTATATTAGTAAATAAATTATATAGCTTAGTAGGGAAATAGGTAAATACTACTATTATCTTTATTATTATAGTAATTATCTCTAGGTTTACTTAAAGGAGTATCTAGTATAGCTACAATAGGCTTATCTTAGTTATATACTAGTAGTATTTAAGAAGAAGTATCTACTTTATCCTAATTTATTAAGAGTACGTATATATATTATATATATAGTTAAGGTAATAGTAGCAGCTATTATATTATAAGAAATATAAAGTAATTAAGGTTCTTATAGTTAAAAGGTAGTAATTAGGTTATCTACTTATAAGCTATTAATATACTTTTATATAGATAACTATACTTTTATATAGATAACTATACTTTCTACTAAGGCCTAGTATACTCTATACCTATATATTATCTAAATAATTACCTAGAATTCTAGGTAACTTATACTAGTACTAGTATATTATATACTTTATAACTTATAAGTTACTACTTTATAAGAATTAATACTAAAAAAAGTAACTTAAATATATAAGATAAGAACTTTTATAATTACTAAATATATACTATCTCCTTTCTAGCTTTAACTAAATTATATATTCTAGTATAGTACCTAATAGATTAAATACTATATTAAGGCTATATTACTATAAGTAAACTTATTATAGGTAGCTTAAAAGATAACTTTATACTAATTAATAATAAAGAAGCTCTTACTTAACCTAAATATACTAGGCTAAGAAATAATACTATTAGAGTTATATCTAGTAGTAAAGAGTATAATAATTAGGTTCCTACTATAATTAAGTAAGTACTTAGTAGCAGTATTATTACTTAAGTAACCTACTATACTAGTATAATATAAAAGAAGAGTTATAAAGACTATATAGCTATGCTTAACACTAGTTTAGAGATCTATAATAATATAGTAGTTATAATTTATAGCTAGAATACTATCTAGACTACGTAGAGTACTAGAAGTAGAGATATTATAGTAGTATATATTAGATAGGAAGAAGTAAGTCCTAACTAGAATAGCTTAGAGTTACTATTAGAAATATACTAAAGTTCTAAGAGTACTAGGTATTTGTAGTATAGCTATATTTAAACTAACTCTATTTAGAGCTATAAGAGGACCTACTTTATTATTATTACAGGTAAATACGTAGTTAGAAGAAACTAGTTAGTAGCTATTAATATAGTTATTTTATAAACTGTAATTAGTATTAATACTAAAAGTGTAAGGTTAAATTAAAGTTAGCTTATAGAGTAAGGTATATAAGATATATAGTAGATACTATTATATAAAAGGTAGTAGCATAGTATCCTATACCTATTACTATAAGAAGAGATATAATTAGGACTAGTGTAGGTATAGAGGTAGGCAGTAATAAACTAGTTACTATTTAGGTAGAATATAGAGACTAGAGGTAGTAAAGGCAGTATCTAAAAAGCTTATAAATTAATTAGTATAAGAGAAATAGAATAAAATACTAGTAGTAAAGTATAGTAAATATAATATAAGAAAAATAGCAGCGTTAAAGGTAAGATTATATATACCTATAAGCAGTGTTTATTTAAGCTATTCTGCTAGTCCTATTAACTATTACAAATTCTACTTTAATATAAGAGGCCCTAGAGTTCTTAATTATTTATAAATAAACTAGTATTTATAGTAGTTTATAAATAATTATCTAGTTTACTATATTAATTATATATAACTAACTATACTATTTATACTCTTATAAAATATACGTATTATAAATTTCTATATTCTTATTTAATATAAGGTACTGTGTATAACTGCTAGAATAGTTCTTAGTAATAGTTAGATATAGTTATTAGTAATAATTAACTTATATTAACTAGCTAGAATATTATAGTTATTAATACAGCTAAATAAGCTAGATTTATATTATTATATACTTATATAATATAGACTACTGCAGAGGTCTCTAAGATTTACACGTTATATTTTAAGTAGACTATAACTAGTATTACTTAAAACTTTCTTTTCTAGCTATTTAATAGCTTATATTGTAATTTCCTATACTACGTAACTATTCTTACTAGCTTTAGCCCTTTAACTACTCTATTTACTAGTAAATACTATCTACTATTAATAGTATATTACTGCTAGCTCTAGCCTAATTAATATTCTTCTTCTTTTCTAACTTAACTAGTTCTTGCGCAGAACTATCTTTACCTCCTCTCTTAATAATATTTCTCTTTAACTTTATCTTTATAGCTTGCTTATTAAGTATTTAGAGCTCTATGTCTAACTCCTAGTTATAGAGTATAAGGCTAAGGTATATTCTAGATAGCTATTTAAGTTAGAAGATTTAGTATAAAAACTAATTCTAGATAGATTACTAGGTAAGTAGTTCTATAATTACTAAAGTATTTACCTCTATAAATATAACTACCTTAGTAAAGGTAAGTACTAAAGTAACTATAATATAGTAGTTATTATACCTCTGCTAGTACTTAATACTTAGGACGTTTTCCTTTATATTTCTACTAGGTAGGTAGACTATAGTATTATTACTATACTTTTACTTAAGAGCTAAGGCAAGAATAAATATAATAATAGGCTTAACTAACCTAATAACTACTTTTATATTATTTTATTTAGTTAGGCTATTTAGGTCTACTACCTTATTACTAGTAGCTAGGTATAAGACTGTTAAAGTTATTACTTTATTATAGATTTTAAAGACTTTCTTAAGTTTAGTACTACCTTCTGTAATTATATTAAGATTTTTAGTAAATAGATTATAAGCTTCTAGATTACTAAAGCTTATAGTATATAATTATATCCTAGTTACTTTATAGTTTAGTTATGCACTAGTTTACTTAATCTACTTAGCCTTTAATATAGCTAGCCCTAGAAAGCTTATAAAAGCTAATTTATTATTATAGAGAAATACTACCTTATTATTAGTTTTAGTATTATCTAAGTTAATTACTTAAGCTAATATAGCTATCCTAAACTAGTACTTTATATCTTTAACAGTCTTTCTCTAGTATACTATAGATATTAGCTAGTAGATAGTTATATACTCTTTATTTATAGATAAAATCTTAATACTCTTAGAGCTTACTATCTTCTATATCCTACGTAATATAAACTACTTATAAATATCTATAATATACTATATTATCTTATCTATATTCCTGTCTTTTATAGCCTAGGATATTTATACCTACTTCTTACTTAGCTTAGTCTTACTTATTAAATTCTATTAAGTAACTATTAGTATTCTATTATATAAGATAGTACTATTCTTAGATACTTTAAAATCTTTTCTAATCTAAGAAAAGAGCTTATTCTTAAAGTTTAGTTTTAATTTACTAAGGTTATTCTAAATAACTTCTTACTAGTTTCCTATAGAATAAGATAAACTTCTAATACTAATAAAGATATAGTAGATAAAAGTAAGTACTTTTACTACGCTATTCTTAAATAGTATCCTAGATAGTGCTTAAGCCTTCTACTAATATCTATAGTTACTTTTTCTTATATACTAGTACGTATTAAAGAAGAGTATTAATAGGTTCTTTACTTTATAAAATTTATTATAAATAGTATACCTATAGATTACTTAGTTCTATAGAATAATCTACTTAGTATTATTTTTAAAGCCTCTTTAGTAGTAGATCTACTTATATATAAAAAGAGTTTATATCTTAAGTAGAGTTCTAATATATATTATTATAAAGCTATAGCTATAGATTAGAAAGAATTATATAGATAATAGTACTAGATAGTTAAGTATAGAATCTATATAACTACCTACCTCCTTAGGTAGATCCTAATTAACGTATTCTATATAATATTTACTCTATAGCTAGTAATTAGTTTTTAAGGCCTCTTTATTACTATTTAAGTTAGCTAGTAAGCTATTAGTATTTACTCTAACTCTTATCTCCTAGAGCTTATTATTTATAGGTCTTTCTATTAAAGGTAGTATTAGGACTTTGCTAGCTATAGTCTTTTAGTAAAAATAAAACCTTATAGTAAATTCTTATATAGGGTTAATTTAAAATATTCCCTTAAATATACTAATAGCCTCTATTTACTAAGCTTCTATAGACTTTCTAGCTCTAGTAATAAGAGTTAGTACTAGGCAGAGTTTATAGTTATAGAAGATACTATTAAGTTTATAATAATAAGTAAAGTTAAACTTAGTACTTACTTTTAATAGGTATAGGCTAGAAGTATTACTTTCTACTAGGTAGTATATTACTAAGTTTACGTTCTTTATAACATCTATATAGTTAATAAAATACGTATACTCTACTACTAGTATAAAGAGGTATATTCTTATTTTTCTAAACCCTATTATATCTATATATATACTACTATTATAGTCTCTAAGTTCCTGTACTATAAGCCTATAGGTAGTAATTAATTAGTGTAGTTTAAAGGTTATAGTAAAACTCTACTTTATAGGTAGTAAAATAGAGGTAGTTTCTCTAAGCTTTAATATATAGATTCTAAAGAAGTTTACAGCGTTATTATAGTCTATATTATAGCAGTACTCTATATACTGCCTAGCCTTATAGCTAATACTATCCTAAAGACTGTATAAGTTATTAGAATTATAACTAGTTTATTACTATTAAGTACCTCTAATATACTATTAATTAAGAGCTTCTTACTTAATATCCTTCTCTATTAACTTAAGTTCTTACTTTATATCTATATCTATATTAATTTTATTATCTATATTTAAGTTACTTCTTACTTTATTCTTTCTTATTAGGTTTATAGAGTCTAGGTTGTAGATATTAGGTAGCTTTCTATTATTACTAAAAAGGTCTTAGATAAGTAATAGAGAGCTTTTAGGTAATAGTAAGTTTTTAGGTAGTAAAGTTCTTTTAGGTAACTATATTCTTTAAAGCTAAAAAGGCTATTAATATACCTTCTTAGAAACTAGCCTAGCAGAAACCTCCTTACTTAAGCTATTAACTTATAGTAATTTTTTATAGGTATTCTCTCTCTATATAAAGAGCGTAGTTTCTTTCTTCTTCTTCTAGCTAGTTCTAGAGGATATACCCTTTAGATATAGATAGCTAGGTATAGTAATAGATAGCTACTTACTATTATGCTATTAATAATTACTCTTTTACTTCTAGCTAGTAGGCTTATATTTTCTTCTATCTATACTCTTAAAGGTATTTAATATTTAATAAGAATATCTTATATATAGTATATCTCCTATTTTATCTATATTACTATTACTTTAAGATAATAGTACTAGAGCTTAGTAGTCTTTATCTTTCTCTTTAAAGGCTATATAGGTATTTTTATTAAATAGGTCTCTACTAAGATTTATATCTTTTAGATATATAAAGTTCTTAGGCTATTCTATATATACTTAATTATAACCTTAAGTATATAATAGTATTAAACTAGCTCTTAATAGTAATTATTTAGGTAATATCTTATAATATTTTAAGTTAGGCAGTTAAAAATTATTATATTTAAAGCCTTTTTAGTTAAGTAAAGTTCTAAAAGTATTCTTTAGGTCTATAGTAAAGTTAAAAGATTACTTATAGTAATATAAAGACTTTTAAGTAGTATACCTTAGTATCTCTTACTTTTATCTTTCTTCTAGATAAGAAATTATATAGTATTATAGCCTTATATAAGTTATTACTAAATAGTAGTAAAAAAGTCTATCTTATACTTAAGTAGTAAGTTATCTAGTGTATCTCTTACCTTAAGGCTTTCTATTATATTATTTAAGTTCTACTTTTTAAGAATATAGTTACTAAAAGCTTTATAATTAAGCTACTCTAGTTTAACTTCCTTAGTAGCTTTAATACTTACCTTTTTACTTTTAAGAACTAGTAATTAAGGTAATAACTTAAAGAGTTCTAGGCTAAGTATATTAATCTATATAGAAATTAAAGCTATATATAATAGAATCTATTATTCTTACAGTAGGTATAATAGCAGAGGCAGAAGGGTTAATAGGTAAGTACTATAGTTATAGTTATAGTTAGTAGTGTTAAATAGTTACTATAGTAGAGAGTATAGATTTAGCTTACGCTTAGAAGCTAAAAGTAGCTTAAAGAGCTTTAGTATCTTAGATTCTAACGTTTAGTACCTTTTATTCTTTACTAGTATTCTATAATTATATTCTTTAGAAAGAAAGAGCTTATATATAGATCTATATAGGTACTAAATCTAATTTATAGAAAAGCCTAGGTCTATAAGTATATATAGCGTTATATTCTTATACTATTCTTTAAAACTTACTCTTCTAAATACTTTTAAGGTATTACTCTACTCCTTACCTTCTTTAAAATCTTTAAAGTTAGAGTATTACTATATATACTTTACAATATTATATATAACTAGATTTTATAAAGTAGAACTTAAGCTAAGCTCTTTAGTAATAACCTCCCTATTAAAGGTATTATTCTTAGCTTTTATAGCTTTATCTTTATACTACTATTAGGGTTTTAGTAGATTTATAAAAGTAGTTAAATTAAACGTAGGTATAAGATATACTATATTACTTATAGGTTAGTAGCTTTGCAGATTAGACTTAGTATAGGTAATCTATAATAATAGGTATATTAGTAAATAAACTATATAACTATAGATAAAAGTAGTAAAAATCTTAACTTACTAGAGCTGTATATAAATGCCTCTACTACTTTATAGAGAGCGTAGAGATAGTATATAGGTAGATAAAGAAAGCGTAGTAGGTATAAATATAGGTATAATATTATAGTAGTAGGTAGATACACAGTAGTATAGTAATAGTAATAAGGTTATTATTAGTTTAAAGTAGCTTAATATAGGACTAATACTATTATATTTACTTACTTAGTTAGTTTATATATAAGGTAAAGGGAATAGGTAAAAGCAGGTAAGATTTCTTAGGATAAATAAAGGTAAGATTATAATAACTAATAGTATAACAAAGGTAGCTAGTATATATAGCTGTATATAAAGAAATATAAATATAATAGTAATATATAAGATAAAATTAGACAAGAAAATAGAGTAATTAATAAAGATAGTAGTATAAGAAGATTATATTTATTATAGTTATATCTAAGAAAGATTTACACTATATTCCTTAATAAAAAGTAATAGTAATAAAAAGTACTAGCAGTAATATTATAATACTCTATATAAGATTAAAACGCTTATAGAACGTTTTCTAAATAAGAGAGTACTAAAATAAACTATAGAAATATACTATCTATTATACTAGCAAAGCTTTACTATAAAGAATATATAATATCTAAAGTATTTATTATTATTAGTAATAGTTATAATAGTAGTTATAGATAGTTAGGATAGTTAGAATAGCTAGAATAGTTAGAATAGTTTATAACTGTTTACTAGTATAAGTATTATTATAAGTAATACTAAAGTTATATTATCTTATAATTAGTTATATATACTTATCTAAAGCTTCTAAGTTAGTTTTATAGTATATCTAGTTAGGAGTATTTAAGGAAATAGGAAAATAATAATCTAATAATAGAAGTCTTAGAATTAGTAGATAGAGTAGCAATTTACTAATATATATAATATAATAGAGTACTTAGCCTAATAGCTTACTAAAGCTTAAAGTCTAAAAACTTAGCTATACACAGTATAGCCTAACCTTATTAGTAATAACTATACTGTAGATACAGCCTTCTTAGTACTTTATAATCTTATATTAAATATTAGTTATAGAAGAGCTAGTATAAATTTTATATTCTAGTAAGAAATATTATTAAGGGTATAATTATTGCTAATAGGGTTAGGCTATACTATATATAGCTAAGTTTTTAAGCTTTAAGCTTTAGTAAGCTATTAGGCTAAGTACTCTATTAAATTATATTACGTTACAAAACTTCTAGATTATAACTAAGATATCTTCTTAAACTTATAGATTATATAGATTTTAACTACTTACATTCTTAGGCCTAACTAAGTATATAATAGCTTACGTATGTAAAAATATTAGTTACGTTTACTAACTACCTTCTACTTAATAATATAAATCTAAATATACTAATAAATACTTATCTAATAAGAGTACTAGCAGCTCTAATAATAATCTAGACAAGACTATATACTTTAATAAAAATATAGCAGAGTACAATCCTATTATAGGAAACCCTATATAAGAACTACTAAATAAGGAGTAATAAAATAATATTAATAATTATATAGTTCTAATATAACTATATTTAATAGATATTAATAACTATAAGTCTAATTATATTAGCTTATAGTTAATAATAATATCTTAACTATAGATAGAGTTATTCCTAATAAAATATAATACGTAAGTAGGTATACTATACCTAACTATAAGGCTAAAGCTGTTAGAAATAAAGTACGTTAAATTATACCTATAATATAGTTAAAATATAGAATAATATATATAAAGATACTATAGATAGCGCATTTAACTCTAAATTCTTATACGTATTTATAGCCTAGCTACAGTATATATATTATTTTAAAGGCGCTATCTAAGATTTATTTAAAGATATTAGACTAGAGGAACTCTATAAAAGGCTAAGCTTTAAAAATAGTAATAAATAGTAAGATATAATAAACTAAGTTCTATTTAGTCTAACTAAGGATACTTAGATTTATAAAAACGTAATATATACAGTATTTAATAGCTTAAAGAAAGAATATTAGCTAATATATTAAGATATAGTAGGCCTAATATTCTTTATTCTTAGTTATAGTCTGTTTAAAGACTATCTTATATATACTCTATCTTATACGTATATTAATAATACTAAGCCTCCTATTTAATTATTTTATAAACTATATTTAGCTAACTAGTAGTAGGAGATATAATAGAATCTACCCCCTAGTACTATAGTAGTTCTAGTTCTATTATCTGTAAATAAAATATAGTTATTAATTTATTAAGGTAACGTTTTAGCTTAGCTAATTTACCTTACTATTAGTAATCTATTACGCAAAGCTAGGAGGTTATATAATATACTAGGTATATTACTAGCTAGCTCCCTTTTATCTACTACTAAAACTAAAGATAATATAAAAAGTAGGTTATATTATTACTATATAAGTTAAGTTTTATAGCGTAAGTTAGTATAGTACTTAAATATTCTAAATAGTAGTTAATAGTCTTTTGCAGTACTAAAGTAGTTAGTATTGGAAGGTATTATTTTAAAAAATATAAATAGTTATACTAAATTCTGTTTCTTAGTATTATATATAATTCTAGCTAATTATAAGGAATAGGTTCTACTTATAGGTATTAAAAAGAACTAATAGTATACTTAATATACTATTTCTTTAAATAAAAGATAGAATCTTTCTACCTTTTATATATAATAAGATTATCTTTAAATATAGTAATAATATAAACCTTAGACCTATAGTAGAATTAATAAGTTAGATAATAGTTAGGTATATTCTATATATAACTTTACTTAAAAATATAAATACTTTAATATTTATTAATTACTTTTAATAGATAACCTTTACTTACTTTTTAATAGTCTTATTATATATACTTCTAGCTAGGTATAATCTATAGCTACTAAAATATATCTAAGTAAAAGGAAATTAAAGTACTAAATATAATCTTTACTAGAAAATAAAAATTAAGTTTCTTAGCTTAATATTAAATTCTAATAAGTTAGTTTTAGTATAGACCTAAGGTACTTTAGTATAGGCACTAAACAGTTTAGTAAAGTAGTATAGTAAATAGGTTATAAAAAAAAGGTAATTATTAAGTAATTTATTATAGTTCTTATACTTTTAATACTATAAAATATACTATATATACTATATCTTATATATACTATATAGAACCTTATAACTCTTACTTAATAGTAATACTATAATAATAATATACTTACGTATATCTACTTATCTATTAAAAAATTAAATATACTTAAAAAAGAATTCTAACTATACTAAGTAGAAAAAAATAAAGAACTTAGTCTATACTTTAATTATCTAAAGTAGTATATACTATAGTATATTAAAGATAATATATAGTATTTTAGTATATTAAACAGCCTCTGTATAAGTATAAATAAAAAGGCTTAATATATAGATTATATTATAAGATTCTATAGCCTTAGAAATAAATAAGATTTCCTAACCTAGATATATCTATATATTTTATAAAAGATTATAGTATAAGTAGTAGACTATATATTATAGTATAGGAGATTAAAACTAATTACTAGTATAAATAAAATAGAATAAATGTTTATATTAAGTCTTAGTAAAGTACTTTATTTTAAGAATACTAACCTTACTATACTAAGCCTACGTCTATATACTTAATTATTTTTAGTTAAAGATATTAATATATATATAAAGCTGCTAGACTTTATTAAATTACTTTTAGTATTTATCTAGTAAAACTATTTAAAAGCCTAATAATAACTACAGCCTATAAATAATAAGGCCTAAAATAAAGTAGATCTATTATAAGTAAAGAATTTACAGCTAATAATTTATTTATTAATTAAGAGCTAGATATATACTAGTAAGAGATATAATAACGCTAATAATAGAAATAGTATATTAATATACTATATATCTACGTAGTAGAATAAAGATAGGCTAAGGTATAACTATATCTAGGTATAAGAGTTTAAGAATAATAATAGTAAAGAATAGGCTAGTACTATAACTAGAGGCTACCTTATAGCTTAGCTCTATCTAATATTTACTATTAATAATATAGAAATCTAGTTTATAGATAGGAAATCTAGAGAATACTTAGGTATATTTACTAAAACTATAAAAAAAAAAAATAGAGGTTAGATTAATAAAAATACTAGTATACTATCTATAAAGTAATAGCTAGTTATATTATTATCTTAACTATATATACTATAAGTATTTAAATATTATAATCTTAAATTAGTTCTTTACTCTACTAATCTTATTCTAAAACACTTTAGCTTTAAAAGTAATAAAGAAATTAATTTTTTCTTTATTAATAACTATATTAACTAGTATTAATATAATAGTTTATACTCTTTATAATTTAAAAAGAAGTAGAAGGATATTATATATATATACTAGAATAAATATAAAAAAAGAAGATAAATAGTAGTATTATTCTATAAATACTACTTAGTACTATTTACCTTTACCTACGCTAGCGTAGTTACTAGAATATATATTAACTTTATATATATATATATTTCTACTACTTACTTTATATTTTATATATTAATTTAAATATACTATTTATTAATTATAGTAATATAATCCTTATAGGAACACTTCTAAGCCTAAAAGAGTAGTAGACTAGTATAGGATATTAGTAATTCTACCTCTTATACTAGTACTACTATTAAACCTATACTATTTACTATCTTAGCACTATATAGCAAGTAATTACTATAGAATCTATAATAGTACACTTCTAAGATTAGAATTCTATAATAAAAACTAGAGTATAGTAAAGTAGATTATTAATATTAATACTACCTACTAATTCTTTTATATTATTATATACAAAGTTAATAAGAACATAGATAATAGAGTTAGTAATATTTAAATTATTTAATACTATTATAAGTAATAAGTATTAATAAAGGTTTATACCTAACTTATATTATAAAAAGGCTATTACTCTAATAGGTTAAAGCCTTAAAGTAAAAGCTAGTTTTCTATCTTTAAGATACCTACTAGTAAGAAAGAGTAGGCACTTATAGTCTAGTATAACTTCTTTTATCTAGGTTACTAGTTATAAATAAGAAAGTAATTAAAAATAACTATAAATATATCTTACTTATAATACTACTATATAAGGATATAATATAAAGAACTAATATATAGTAATTAAAATTCTTTAAATAAATATATAAAAGTAGATAAATTATACTTAAGATTTTTAAGCTTTATAGGTAAGAGGTAATATTAGCTAGTATAAGTATATATATAGATATAAAATAACATAATCTTTAACTTTAAGAATTTATAATATATAAAGCTAATAACTATATACTATTAACTCCTTTTATAATCCTTATTACTAAATAACCTATATATAATTATAACCTATATTAAACTATAGTAAATACTCTATAGGAAAACTTACGTATCTTTAAATAAAACAATAATATACTTTATACACTATTTACTTAGGAAATAACTATAAGAGAGGTATTATATTAGCTACTCTATACTAAAGTATTTAAGAACTATATATAATAAATTTTAAATATAATATATAATTTAATTTTAAGTAATATTATAGTAAAAAACTATTAAAGAGTGTATTTATATTATAATATAGTTTATAATATAGTATAATTATAACATAAATAGAAGAATTTATAACTAAACTATAAGATTAAGTTAGATAGAATAAAATATAGTATAGTCTTTATCTTCTAGTATAAAAATACTTCTAATAATAGTTCTTAATACAGTACTATAGTCTAGTAACCTTATACTATAGTTATATAATATTATTAGGTAATAGCAGATCTAATTAATTATTATACATTATAATAAAATATATATAGTAATATTAATATAGGTAAAATAAATAACCTAATAATCTAACCTACTAGAAATAATAGTAGTAAATAGTCTTAGCCTAGATATATTCTTAAAGATCCTAGAAAAAGAAAATAGGTTTAATTAGGTAATTAAAGGCGTTTATTACTATATTATAATTAATTTAAGACGTATAAAGATATATATTTTTAATAAGATTTAATAGTATAGTACTTTAGAGAACTTACTTACCTTTATATTAGCTAGAACTATATTTATACTTAAACTTCTATTTTAGTAAATTATATAATACTATTCTACTAATATAAGAATTATAATATAATTAAGTCTAATAGGATTAGTATAACTTTATTATTTAAATATATATATAGCTCTTTTATTTATATAATAAAGGCTATAATACTATTAATATTATTATCTATTAATATTTAGACTTACTAGTTTACTACCTTACTATAAAAGTCCCCTTAAGTATTTTTAATAAAGATAACTTTATTAATAACTCCTATAGTATTACTTTAATAGCTAGACTTAAAAAGCTATTAAGTCTAGATAACTAGTTTCTTTTATATTTATTAAAAATAATAGTTGCAGATATAACTATAAAGAAGAATAAGCCTAATATTAGCCTTAATATTTATTTAACTTAGAAGCCTAACTAACTAGAATAAAGCCTAACTATTAATAAAAAGCTATAAGAGTACTTAAGTAGCTTAAAAGATACTTAGGCTATAATTATAATATACTAATATAGTATATATTCTAAAATAATATATAGTTATTACTAATATTTATAGAACTATGCTATAATTAAGCGCAGAAAGACTTATAAGATACTATACTTATATATATATACTATTATATTAACTATACTATTATTAGGCTTTAGTAATACTTTAGTCTAAGCTAGCCTATTTTAAATAACTTTATTACTATAATAATTAGTATCTATAAGAATATAGGCTTAGAATAAGACTATAAGTTAGGAAATTAGCTTATTATACTTTAAGATATAATATAAAGTTATAGTAGCTTAGTTAAACTACTTAAGTCTAACTTAGAAGTTTAAAAGAGTAATATAGACAGTATAATCTAGTATAATATTTTAATAAAAGTAGAGTAAAATATAAGAACTTATCTAGTCTTATAGAAAGATTATAATATCTAAAGTTAAAGTATTTTTATAGCTTTCTTTTTTAGTAAGTAGCTTAAAAGGTAATTTCTATTAACTTCTTTTTTTAAGATAAGATATAGGTAAAAATAATAGGTTAGATAAAAGACTATAAATAATATATCTTAATAGGACTTAGCTATTCTTAAGCTAATAAATTAGTATATAGATATAAATAGAATAATAGAACCTAACAGTACTTAGCTATTAGTAAACTAATAAAATAAAGAAATAATATTACTAAGATAATACTATAAAAGTTTATCTTTTTTTAATTTAGACTAATATACTTCTTTTTCTTTTTATTTATAATAACCTCTTATAGAGTTATATATTTTATTATTAATACTTAAATAATATAAGCTAACTATAAATACTTTACTACTTCTAAGATAGCTTTAGACTATCTAAGCTCTTAAATAAATAGTAGGTAATTATAGTAGGTATAATATACAACCTAGAAGTTAAAGAGTAGTATAAGGTATACTAACTAGATTCTAAATACTACAGATAAATAATTAAACTCTAGATAATATTTATAGTAGACTTAATTTAAGTAATCTTTAGATCTTTAAGACTTAGTTTATTACAACTATTAATATAATAAATACAGTATTAAGGTACTATAGAAGGAAGTTATAATTAAAAAGATTAAAAAATAAATATATAGACCTAATACTATTAATATAACTATAAAGTATAGAGATATTACTATAAGATAAAGTAAAATAATATACTACTATAAAAGTTTCTTATAGCTCTAATAAATAGACTGTATTAATATATAAAATAATTATAATAGAAAGATTAGCTAAAGATAATTTATTATAAATAATTAATAATTAATAATACCCTTAAATAGACTTAGACTAGCTTTTCTTATAAAGTTTCTTACATATTTACTAGATAGAAGCTAAAGAGTAAATAGTATTTAAGTAAAAAAATAATATTACTAAAGAACTAAATAGGTACGTAGTAAGAAACGTAAGTCTTACCTATACTATTAAAAGTAATTATACTAATTTACTAAGCTTATAAATAATATTTATAAGATATATACCTATATTATATAAGTAGTTTAGAATAATATTATAGCAGCCTATTTACTTATAAACTCTTAGTAATAAAGATAAACTCTAATAAAATTAATATTAAACTTTAAATTCTTATTACCTAATATAAGTATAGTATATACTATTATAGTATAGTAACTAGACGTTACTAACTTTAATAGCCTAGATTAGGTTAATTTAAGAATATTAGGTTTATTATAATATTAATAGCTATATTTTAGAAAGGTAAATTAAGATAGGTACTTACTAACTATAAAGTATTAAGTTTTTAAGTAAAAGATATCTTAAGTCTAATAGTTACGTAGGTAGGATACTATATATATTATACTATTAATAAATATAACTTAGATAAAAAATAGGTTACTATAGAAAGTATAAGTAATTTACTTAAAGGTATATTAAACTTTACTTTATAAGTTAAAGCTTATTATTTTAAGTCCTTATTATACTACTTAATATATATAGGAGTTATACCCTAAAGTATAAATTAGGCTTCTTAATTATTAAATTAAGAAGATTATAAAACTGTATATTATATATTATTATAGAAATATTATCCCTGGAGGACGGAGATTAATGTGTTACGTTACTATTGTGTTTTAGTTACGCACGCGTTTTAATTGCTCGTTAGTTCTTACTATTTACACTAACTACAGCAGCTAAAGTTTAACCTAGTTGCAACCCTCCACTTCTTATTACCATTACTATTACTATTACTGTTAACGTTACTATTACTACTACTTATAACTTAGCAAAATTAGCTAGCTTTATCCTTATTCTATATTAATTATACAGCCCTACAGTAAGGTATTATACCTCCTAGATTACTACTATAATTTTCTTTTTCTAGGCAGTGTACCTAGGATCTATAAAAGCTTACTTAAAGTAGCTCTTATCCTTAGTTAGAGTAGCATTATTGCACTGCTTAGTAGTAAGCTTATTAAGTTAGAAGAGCTAGGCGTTAAAGAAAGCCCTATTAGTCTTATAGACTTATATAAGGAGGAGCTAAACTCTAACCTTATAGAGCTGTACCCTAAGTCTCTTATTAAGCTTAAGGCGCTGTAAGATATCTTTATCTTCTAGGTAGAAGGTATTACTATTATACTAAGTAATACCCTCTATTTCCTTCTACTACCTAACTAGGTCTTTAGAGATCTTACTAGAGATATCTAGAGCACTGTACTAGTACTAGGGATTACTTACCTTAATCCTTTACTTATTAGCTTACTGTAAGACGCAGCGTAGGAATACCTAGGCTGCGCTAATAGAGTTGTGTTGTTAGTTAGCTATAATTACAGTTATAAAGAAAGATAAGATAGATAGATAAAGACTTCTAAGGTGTAAAGGATATTTATATACTAGCTTATTTATATAAACTGTTGTTACCTGTACCTCTACTAAAGCTGCCCTAGTTATGTGTTTAGGATTACTAGTTAATTAAAGAGTTTTTACAACCTAGCTATAGTTTATAATATAATCTAGGGTTTATAACTAAACTAAACTTTAACTAACAGCTGCCTAGGCTCTTAAATACGCGTCTGTATTAGTATATTAAGTAGCTAGTTGTTAAGAGACGGCTAATTAGCTCTCTGTTACCTTTACTATATACTCCTACTAATATTTACTATACAAAAAGGGGCTAGGTATTAGCTTCTACACTAAGTTACTATATTAAATTCTTACTGTGTTACGTCTATCTGCCTGTACTACAAGCATAAATACGCTATAAACCTAAAATAGAAATATTATAACTATTACTATTAAAGTAAGTAAAGTTAAATATAGTATTAACAACCTTCTTATAGATATTAAAAATAAAAAAGAGTAAAAAAGTCTTAAGTATAACTTACTTAAAAAAAGTAAAATACTAAAACTAAAAAAAATAAAGTAGATATAAAAAGAAAAAGTAGATATAGTACTTAAATAGATATAAAATATAAAGTAATAATAATTTAGCTATTATTTAACTTTACCTATCTAATAAATATCTTCTATAAGTTATAATATCTGTTAATATAATATATATATTATTAATAACTTACTATATCGTCTAGCTAAGTAAAGAAAAAGAAAATTATTTTTATTAAAAAATAAATTATTAGAAGCTATTAATACTAAAGTAAATACTAATATTATAAAAATATACTAGAGTATATACTAAGAAAGAGAAAGAGTATAAGCTAGTTACTTTAAAAAGAAGTAAAATTAACTTATATTCTTTAAAAGATAAACTATATATAGCTAAAGCTATAAAATAAGAGTTAGTAGAGAATAAAAAGAATAAAATAGAAATTATAGAACTAATTAATATAATATAATAAATAAGGTTATTTCTTATAATATCTTTTAAATATAATAAAATCTTACTTAACTATCTTAGCTATAAACTATATTTAGGGTAATAATACTATTACATCTTATAAGAGTAGAGAGAGCCTTTAAATCTTTTAAGATATATAATATACTTTAGGTTATATAGTTAGTTATAGTTAGAAACTTTAGTTAACTATATAGTATAGTTAACTTAGTAGAGCTATATAGTTTACTAAATAAAATTAACCCTTATATAATAAAGTATTACCTAAGTAGTTAGGTAAGTAAGAGGTTAAAGGTAAAGAAAAAAGAATAGGCTTAATTATTAATATAATATTTCCTAAATTAGTTAAATTAAGTATATAGCCTTAATAGTTAAAACTAATATTACTTTAAAGAATATATAGGCTATTAAGACTTATAGGCTAGTAATAGCTATTATAATAGTACTAATAGTAGTAATAGTAGGTATAGTAGTAACAGAGAAAATAGAGGAAATAAAGAAAATTATAATAGTAGTATAACAGGCTAGGCCTAGTAGAACCTTAGTAAGTAAAGCCTTAGAGCTTAGTAGGCCTAACTGCTAATACCTACACTACTACCTATACTTTAGAAACTCTTAGTACGCTACTAGAAGAACTATAAGTAGAAGAAAACTAGTACTATAGATCCTTAGTAAATTTATCTAATTTATACTAGTAACTACCTTTAAGGTTAGCCTCTTATATTTAAATTTACTTATAAAAATACCTCTAGGTATTAAAAGTACTTTAAGAACTACTAGTAGTATATCTATTAAAAGAAATACTATAGTTACTAAACTAAAAGTAGAAGCTTTATAGCTAGTAGAAATAGGCTTTATATAGAAAGTAATTAAAATATACCTATAAACTATAGTAGGATAGAACCTAGATAAATAAGAAGTTCTACTAAAACTTTAGCTAGTTTTCTAGAGTCTCTAAGAGAATAAATAATAGATAATAAGGTTTATAAATATACTAATCTTAATAGCTAGCCTATTATTAGTAGTAGCTAGAAAATAACTAATTAAAGAATCTAATAAAGAGTCCTTCTTAGAAGAACTATATAACGCGCTATAGATACTAACTTAGGAAATTAACTTCCTTAAAAATAATATACTACTAGTACCTACTTCTTCTAAATAAAGAGTTTAATAATTAGAGGAAGAGGTATATAGACTAAGAGTAGTCTTAAAACTAACCTTTTCTATAGTAACTACTAGAACCTATATAAAAAACTTTAAGATACTAGATCCTAACTACTTTAAAGGTAACTAGAAGAACTATTAGAGGTTTTAAACCTAGATAAACTATAAGCTAGAATATAATATTAAAGAACTAAGATTAGGCCCTAGGTATATCTTTAACTAATTAAAGGGACTTATAGCTAGTATTACTCTATTATAAATAGATTATAATAAGATAGGTACTATAAAAGGCCTATAAATATTCCTAGATAAATAATTTATAGATAACTTATATACTAAAAGGGCTAGGTAGAAACTTTAAACCTTTTAGTAAAGAAAGCTTTTTTTATAATACTTTAATATAGAATTTAAAAGGCTAGCCTTTAAAGTAAAAGAAAAGGGTAATACTAATAACCTAAAAATAAAGTATCTTAGTACCTTATAGCTTAACCTATAAGACTAAATAATATCTGTAGAAGTACTAAGTAACTAGACTATCTAGTTACTAATAACTTAGGTAGTTACTATTAAGGAAAATCTTTTTAGAGCTAAGATTAGGTTTACTTTCTTATATATAAGGTCTCTTTAGAATAACTTTATAAATTAGGAACTCTTAAAAGCTTACTTTAGTTAAGTAATTAAGGTAATAGGTAAAACCTAGAATAGAGCTAAATAGGCTTCTAAAGAAGAGCACTTTCTCTATAAGAAAAAGAACCTATATCTATATTATAGAAAACCTAGGTACTATACTAATAAGTACTTTCTAGCGCTAGCTAATTATCTAGCTTAAGCTACTCTTATAGTAACCTATAACCTAAAAGAGTCTTTAGATAAGGAAATAGTAGGTTTAGAAAACTAGAAACTCCTATATATAGATATAAGTAGAGGTATAAGAAACTAGATTATAAAGGAGAGTAGTTCTTATTATTTTAGTAAAACTAGCTAGATAAGAAACTATTAACTATTTATATAATTATAAATAATATAGCTATAGTATCTACTTTAATTAATACTAGCTACTTAACTTATTTAGTTATCTTTTCTAAGTTTATAAGAAATAATAATCTAAAGTATACTATAATTATATAAAGACCTATTATTAGAGTAGAAAGAAAGTCCTCTTAAATAAAAGTAACTATCTAAATATAGATAGATATAGATAGCTATAAGAAAGAAATATAGGCCTATAAGCTAGAAGAAGATAAAGAGTATAACCTTATTCTAAAGAAACTTTAGATAGATAGATACTAAATAATACTAGTACTAGTAAAGAAATCTATATTTATCTATAGTAGCTAGACTAGGATATAGAGCTAGAAAGGTAGAATACCTATAGAGGTCTCTAAGGCTATTAGTACGTAGGTATATTTAGCCTAGGCTAAATAATTTTAAAAAGATAAATAGATCTAACTATATTCTACCTTTATAGTAAATATTAAGAAAGTACTAAAGAAAAAGAAAATAATTAACTTTTAAAAGAACTTACTAAGCTATCTATAAAGTAAGTTTAGAACTTTCTTAAAAGAGAAAGCTAATAAGCTTATACTACTAAAAGAAGCTACTATTAACTACTCTATTAAGACTATAGAAAAAGATAGTAAGCTAGCAGAAATTCTATAAGAGCTACTATATAATATATTAAAAGAAGAATTACTAGTATTATAAAAGAAACTTATATTATACCTAAACTATAAGTTTATTTAGGTAAGTAAATCTAATACTACTACTCTTATCCTATTTATAAAGAAACCTAGAGGAGGGCTATAATTCTGCGTAGACTACTAAGCTTTAAATACTATTATATATAAAGATAGATATCTCCTCTTACTTATTTATAAGATACTATCCTAAATTACTAAAGTAAAATAGTTTATAAAGGTAAATATTATCTAAGCCTTCTACTAGATACGCGTAGTAGAGGGGAATAAATAGAAAATAGTATTCTGTACCTAATTTAAACTATATAAATAGCTAGTTACTCTATTTAGCTTTACTAATACCTCTAGTATATTCTAATAATATATTAATTAGGTACTTTAGGAAGACTTAGACGTATACTACTTAACCTATATAAATAATATACTTATCTACTTAGATAGATTATAGAAGAATTATAAGTACTAGGTTAAGATAATTATTTAGAAACTTAGAGTAGTAGGCCTATAACTAGATATTAATAAATATAACTTTAGAATTAAGAAGACTAAGTACCTAGAGTTTATAATAAAGGTAGGTAGTAGTATTTAAATAGACCTAGAGAAGATAGTAGTAATCTATACTTAGAAATAGCTAAAAAGTGTTAAAGGTATTTAGAGTTTTATAGAATTTACTAACTTCTACTAATAATTTATTAATAAATTCTTAAAAATTATTACCCTACTAACTAAACTTACTAGAAAAGAAGTAGTATTCTAATAAAGGAAACTCTAAGAAATAGTATTTTTTAAACTTAAAAGTATCTTTATTTCTAAACTAGCGTTAGCTAACTTTAACCTAGACCTAGAAATAGTAATAGAATATACTACCTTTAGGTAAGTAACTAGTAGGGTTCTTTTATAGTTTAGAAAAGATAGGCTATTTTATATAGTAGTATACTACTTAGTAAAGAATATAGTAGCTAAAGTAAACTATACTATTTATAATAAGGAGCTATTAGCTGTTATTAAGTATATTAATTAATAGAGTACTAAACTTTAGTAAGTCTTAAAGTTTACTATTATTATAGATTATAAGAACCTAGAGTATTTCTATACTATAAGGCTACTATTTAAGAGGTATATACGCTAGTTAAATATACTTAGCTAGTTTAATTTAACTTTTATATACTACCTAAAGAAGGTTAATAGAAGAGCTTATATACTCTCCTAGAAAGAAGAGAATCTACTAATAAGCTAAAATAATAAGTATATAAAGATAAAAGAATTCTAGCTCTTATAGCTATATATAAGAAGCTAACTTTAACTTAAAGGAGAAAAAGAAGTAAGTATTTTATTCTACTACTAAATATAAAGTCTATAGTTTTAGGAACCTAATAATATACTTCTAGTAAATAATAACTCCTTACTAGAATCTAATAGTATACCTATAAGAATTACTACTAACTCTACTCTAGCCTATAATAGCTTAGAAGAGCTTAAAAGAATATAGAAAGTTATAGCTAAAAATAACCTAATATATAAAAGAGTAAAGAAGGCTATAGAAATAGGTTAAAGAAAGTTTCCTCTAGACCTAAACTTAAAAGTCTTATTAATAGAGTATACTATTAATAAAAAAGAGTTTCTATACTACTAAAGGTAAAAATAAGTACTAGATTTTAAAGAACTATATACTAAAATTATTTTAGAAACCTATAAATCTCTAGCTATAGGCTATCTAGGCTGTAAAAATACCTATATAATTCTAGCTTATAACTACTTCTTTCTAGGAATATTATCTATAATAAGGTAATTTATCTAAAACTGTAACGTATATAAAAGAACTAAGCCTTAAAGAAAACTAAAAAGGAGACTACTAAGACTACTCTCTTTTTTAGATAAAGTATAAAAGGAA
The DNA here is from genome assembly GCF_010015815.1 of Dothidotthia symphoricarpi CBS 119687. Lineage (NCBI taxonomy): Eukaryota > Fungi > Ascomycota > Dothideomycetes > Pleosporales > Dothidotthiaceae > Dothidotthia > Dothidotthia symphoricarpi. The sequence continues at coordinate 837,478 of NW_022985021.1, forward strand.
ATCTTAATAGACTTTATTATTAATTTACTTATAAGTAATAAGTACTAGTACTTTATAGTAGTTATAGATAGGTTAAGTAAAGATATAATACTTATTCTATTAAAAGACCTAGATACCTAAATAGTAATAAAAGCTTTTATAGAAAGAGTTATAGCCTACTATTAACTTTTAAATACTATTATATCTAACTATAGTAGCTAGTTTATTAGAGATTTTTAGAGAACCCTTTATAGAAAATTAAGTATTACTTATTAGGTATCTACTAGCTACTATCTAGAAACTAATAGTACTACTAAAAGGATAAATAGTACTATAGAATTCTACTTATAAGCTTACGTTAATTAGAAATAAGATAACTAGGTACTAATATATTCTACTACTTAAATTACTATTAAAGAAAGAAATATAGTATCTACTAGTATTAGCCTATTCTTTCTATAATACAGATATAATATAGATATAGTATAGAAAGATATAGAATAGGTAATCTAGTAATAATATTAGAGACCTAATAATTTAGAGAAGTTAGCTAGAGTACTTACTATAAAATTTATAAAAATACTAAATTATATATAAGTAAGAATAGTAGAAGCCTAATAACTCTAAGAAATCTAGGCTAATTACTATTAATAAGAAGTACTATAACTATAAGAGAGAGACTAAGTATAGCTATAGTATAGTAAATACTTTTTTAATAGTAAGCTAAGTAAGAAACTAGACTAGAAAAATATAAAGTTCTAAGTAAAGAAAGTAATCTTCTTTTATACTATAAAATTAAATACTCTTTTTAGTATCTACTTAGTATTTTACGTAGATAGGCTATAGCTATACTCTAGAAACTCTTTAGTAGAATAAGATACTAATAATTACTAACTTAAAAGCGTATTAGAAAATATTAATAGAGAACTAAAAAACTACTAAAAAATTAAAGAAATTATAGGTAAAAGATAAAAATACTATAGTAAAGAATATAGAAAATAATACCTAGTTAAGTAAAAGGATTATACTATAACTTTATAGAAACCTATAGAAAACCTTAAAGAAGCTAAAGCACTAGATAGCTAGTTAGCCTTTTTAAAAGATAAATAAAATAAAATAGGTAAATTACTAGAAAAGTTCTATAAGAGTTCTCTTAATAAACTATAATAATACTAGAAGCTTTAGTAATAGTAGGGCGTAGTAGAGAAGGTAGTAATTTTAGTAATAGTACTACTAGAAACTATAGGCAGTATACTAATAAGTACCTTTACTAAGGCTAAAAATATAAGTAGCTAAGGAAAAATAAAAAATATAGAGGCTATAAAGAAATAGGTTAATAAAGATAAAATTAACTACCTATATATAGTAAAGAGAAGAGAGAAATAGTAAGGGGCTAACTAGCCTAGAGCTAGTAAATATCTAGGGTATCTATCCTATAAATGCTAAAGAACCTAGAAAAATACTAGTAAAACCTATTTCTAATTAGTATTTATAGCTTAGAAACTATCCTCCTACTTATTAATATACTTATTAGGCTTACTATTACTAGTAACTTTAAGTTCCTAAAAGATAGTATACTTAAAAATAATAAAAACTAAACTCTCTTATCTAGACTAAAAAAGATAATTAAAAGAGCTAATAGTAAAAGCCTAAAGGCTACTACTAAAAGAACTAAAAGCTAGAATACTAGTACTATAGCTATAGAGTAGTAGGAGATTAAACTTAGTAGGTAAGTAGCTTAACTTTTAAGATTTAATAACTTTCTTAAGAGCCTAAGTAATAGAGTAGGTCTAATTATTAATAGTAAAAGCCTAAAAAACCTATAAATTAGCTAAAAAAATAGGTAAAAAATAAGGTTTTAGATACTAAAAGGAAGACTTACTAAGTTTATAAAGCTTTAGTTCTACTTCTAAATACTAGTATATATTAAGCCTAACTTATTAGTAATTCTATAAAGTAAACCCTTAGTAACTAAGTTAGAAGTATAATTATCCTAGTACCTCTTCTAGCTAGAAGTAAGCTCTTAAGCTTTATTCTAGGTCTCTTTTAATTCTTAGATAAAGTCCTTATTAATATTCTTAAGTAACTTAGAGAACTATAGGTCTGTTTTAATAAGTAATAAGAGCTTATAAATATAAATAATAGTAAGCTTAAGTTTATTAGAAATCTATAAAAATATTAGCTATAAATAAAAAGAAGAAAGTAATTCTAGTAGACTTATAGTATAATAAGTAGAATTTACTTTAGTAGAGTAGTAATAGTAAGTAGCTCTACTCTTATTAAACTTATAAATTTTACCTTAGGTAGCTAGATATATTACGTAGTTAATATAGTAAAAAGAGTTAAGCTTACTAATAAAGGGGGCGTTAACTATAGAAGTAGAGTAGTTAGTAGGCTATAAAGTAGGTATCTATTTAGATAATATTAGGAAATAGGTAAAAGAATAGGTAAAACTTAAATAAAAAACTTATACTAGGTTTCTTACTAAATAAGTTAAATATAGATATAGAAGTAGTAGTAGAGAGCTTAGCCTTAGCTTTAGTAAGATTAGCTCTTTAAGTATCTATCTTAGCCTCTTTTCTTTTACACTAGGTAGGTATAAGAGTAGTAGAAGTAGACTACTTACTACTAGAAATAGCACTAGTATAAGTATTAACTATATTAATAAAGAAGAGTAAGAGAGGTAAGAGTGTATATAAGTTAAAGCTAAAAATATACATATAGACGTAGGTAAAGGCGTTAGTAATAGGTTAACGCGTTATATTATAGTAGGGTTAAAATATAAGAATTTTTACTAGGGAAGGGCTTATATAATAGGCTAGGCCTAGTAGAACTTTAGTAAGTAAAGCCTTAGAGCTTAGTAGGCCTAACTACTAATACCTACACTACTACCTATACTTTAGAAACTCTTAGCACACTACTAGAAAAACTATAAGTAAAGAAAAACTAGTACTATAAATCCTTAGCAAATTTATCTAATTTATACTAGTAACTACTCTTAGAGTTAGCTCCTTATAAGTAGAAATTATAAGAGAGATAAAGGAGATAGTAATAGCTAAAGAAATAGTTATAATAGTAGTAATAGTTATAATAGTTATAATAGTTATAATAGTTATAATAGGAATAATAGAAGTAATAGAAGTAGTAGTAGTAGAGTTTATACTAAAGGTACTAGGAGTAACTAGGCTAACTAGAAAGCTTAAGTTTATAAAGTACCTATATAACCTAGGTAAATATTACTAAGCTAAATACCTATTAAGGATAACCTAGTTATTATAACTATAAATACTATTATATACCTTAATATACGCTAAAAAGACTTTAGTCTTATAAAGAAACTTAAGAATAGAAAAATAGCTACCTAGCTAGGCTACTAGAGGGAAGAATATTCTAGGTACAGCCTATTAAAATCTACTTTTACTAACGTATATAAAAACCTTTCTTATATAGTCTTTATTTATATTAGACTTTGTTATAAAAGGCGTTTTAATAACTTCTAATTTAAAGTGTTTACTTATCTAAATTACGTTTTAAACTTAGATAGAAATATTCTAGGCTGTAAAAAAGTTAGTTTTAAAGCTAAGAAAAGAAATAGTTATATAAAAATAAGAAAAAGAAAGGCTCTAAAACTTAGTTTACTAGAAATAATTTTAAACTTACCTATATTAGTTATATTAACTATTTAGTTATTAACTTTATTATTTTCTTTCTTTCTATAATATTCTTTCTAAGCATTATAACTATAATAAATTACTAACTTATTAAAAAATATAATCTTATTAAGATTTATATTTTTTGATATTATTATTCTACTCTTTAGCTAGAATAAGCCTCTTTTTAGCTTTATTTTTATTTAACAAAGCTTTTATATAAGCTATATTAATAGGATATTTTTTTCTTTTGAAAAAATCTTTATAAGCTTCTTTTATATATAGCAAGGTTATTTTTAAATAATATACTTTTATTTTTAACCTTAGAGTTAGTTATTATAGCCTTATTAATAACTTTTTCTTTTTTTTTAGATAGCTTAGAAATACGTTTTTATTAAATAGATTTTAAAGGTATTATTTTAAGAGTTTTTTTATTTATTCTATTAATAGCGTTTTTAATAGACTTTAGAGGCTTTTCTAGCGTTATAGCTATAGTAGAAGTAAAAGTTTTAGCTTTTAAAAGAAGCTTAACTTAAGATTTAAATTTTAAGAATTTTAGCTCTATTTTAAAAATATTACTAAGGAAATAGAAGTCTAAGATTTTTTTTTTTAAGAATATCTATTATATACTACTGTTTTAGCGTATTATTATATAAATTTAGCTTACTAATTTACTATTACTAGAAATAAAGTTAGATTTAAAAATCTTTTAGTTAATAAATCTAAACTATAAATTAGGTTACGTAATACTTATTAAGCCTATTTTATCTATACTAAAAAAAGACCTAACTTTATACGTCTAAAAAAAGGTTTTAGCTAGTTAAAAAAAAGAAAAACTTTAGTTTCTACTTCTAGCTTATATATTAATTTAATTAGATAGTAAGTATATTTCCTTTCTATCTTAGAAATATTAAGCTAGGTTTTCTCTTTTAAAAACTTCTTTTTTTATATTTATAGCTCTATTACTTACTAAGATATACGCTCTTAAAATAGTTTTTTTTAAGTAACTCTTTATTTGTGTTACCCTACTATATTATTTTAATAATATAGCTTATTTAAAATTTAAAAATATAGAGTTATTATAATCGTTAGGTTATATAGTAAATCTTAAAATTATTAGAGCCATATAAATTATTAGTATACGTAAGCTGTACGTAGTACAGCTAGATCTTTTATATCTTAAGCTTTTATAAGCTATAGGGCTAAATAGATAGTCTATCTCTAAGTCTAAAGAGTAAGCTGCTATTCTGTAGTAAATAGCTAGATTATACCTTAGTAATAATAATAGGATAATTACGTTACGTACTAAGCTTACTTACCTGCTAGATTACTAACTACCTTAGAGCTAAGCTAGCAGCTAAGTAAAGAAACTTAAAATAATATTAACTAAGATAATAAACCTTAAAAGCTCTTATTTTCTATTTTAAGTTTACTTTCTAATAAATTTAACTCTTATAAAATAAAGTATATAAATAATAGAAAATAAAGATAAATTTTATAAGCTATCTTTAAGTTATAAAACTAATTTCTAGTAAGTAGTATAGAAGTAGAAAAGAAGAGTAAATATATATAAAGACTAATTTATCTTTAAAAAGGATTAATAAAAATTCCTTTAAAGTAAAAGGTATTATAACTTATAGAATATATTATTTAAATTATTTTAGGACTAAGACTAATCTTAGTACTAGAAAAGATATAGTAGTTATAAGGAACTTCTTTTAAGAATACTAATTATCTTAGTAAAGAAATTCTTTCTATTTTAGAAAAAGATATACTAAAAATCTTTATAACTTTATCTTTTCTAGACAAAAGAGATTAATATATTACGTTATTATTACAGTAGGTTAATACAAATAAAAAGTTACTTTAAAAGTCTACTACTTTAAGAGCGTATATCTTAGTTAGTAGTAGAGTTATAAATATAAAAAAAAGATATTTAAAAAAAGAGAATATAGATTTATAACTTACTAATATAAAACCTTTGCTTAGTAATCTTTAGAAAATAGTTCTTTAGCAGTATTTAAGAGGAGTAAAAAAGAGCCTAATAAAAGTAGTAATAAGTATTTTCTATAGGTATAAAATTAACTTAAAATAGTATTAACTTTCTTATTTATCTATTAATATTAGATTCTAAGTTTTTTAGGTATAGTTACTTACGTAAAAAAGATAGAATTTAATAAAGTAGTAAAAGTAGTTAAAATAGAATAATATAATAAGTAATAGCTAACTAGTACCTAGTATACTACCCTTTAGGGTCTATAACTGCCTGATAACACCTAGGTATAGATAAAATATAGTTATCTATACTCTATTATAGGATTAAATCCTACTCCTTATATATAGCCCTTTTAAAAGCTTCTACACTAGCCTTACTAGCTTTTACCCCTAAACTAGTACTTATTCTATTATCTAGTTTATCTTTTAATAGACTCTAGATATCTTTAATAGGTACTAGATCTAGGCTATAGGGCAGATACTAATAAAGAGAAATTTTATTTCTTTTAAACTAAGCTATAATATTTAGCGTTTTATAAGTTTTAGTATTATCTTACTAAAACTTCTAGCCTAAATAGATATAAGTATAAAGAATTTTTTAAGAATTTAGAAAAAATTAAAGGAGTAAAAATAGAGCTTAAAAAAAATAAAAGAGTTAGAAATAAAGAATAATAAACTTACCTTTTTTAATAGCTAGTTTAACGTAGCATATTAAAACCTTTCTTAGGTAGTCTTTATTTAGATAAGACTTAGTAATAAAAGGTATTTTAATAACTTCTAATTTAGAGTATCTACCTATCTAAATTACTTTCTAAACTTAGATAGAAATATCCTAGGCTGTAAAAAAGTTAGTTAAAAAGCTATAAAAAAGATAGTTAAATAAAGATAAAGAGAAAAAAAAGCTCTAAAACTTAGCTTACTAGAAAAACTTTTAAACTTACTTATATTAGTTATATTAACTATTTAGTTACTAACTTTATTATTTCCCTTCTTTCTGTTATATTAATTTCTAGTACTATACCTACACTAGATTACTAACTTATTAAAAAATACTATCTTATTAAGATTTATTTTTCTAATGTTTTTATCTTATTCTTTAGCTAGTAAAAGCCTCCTTTTAGCTTTATATCTATCTAATAAAGCTTTTTTAGAAGCTATATTAATAGAATATCCTTCTCTTTTAAAAGATCTTTCTAAGCTTCTTTTATATATAAGAAGGTTATTTTTAACTAATACACTCTTATTTCTAACCTTAGAGTTATTTATTATAGCCCTATTAATAACTCTTTCTTCTCTTTTAGATAGCTTAGAAATACATCCTTATTTAATAGATTTTACAGGTATTATATTAAAAGTTTTTTTATTTATTCTATCAATAGTATTTTTAATAGACTTTAGAGGCGTTTCTAATATTATAGCTATAGTAGAAGTTAAAGTTTTAGCTTTTAAAAGAAGCTGAACTTAAAATTTAAATTTTAAGAATTTTAGCTCTATTTTAAAAATATTACTAAGGAAATAAAAGTCTAGGATTTTTTTTCTAGAAGATATTTATTATATACTACTATTTTAGCGTATAACTACGTAATTTTAGCTTACTAATTTACTATTACTAGATTTAAAGTTAGATTTAAAAATCTTTTAGTTAATAAATTTATACTATAAATTATATAACGTAATACTTATTAAGCCTTTTTTATATATACCTAAAAAAAACTTATCTTTATACGTCTAAAAAAAAGTTCTAGCTAGTTAAATTAAAGAAGAACTTTAGTGTCTACTTTTAGCTTATATATTAATTTTACTAGATAGTAAGTATATTTACCTTTAACTACAGAAATACTAAGCTAGGTTTTCTCTTATAAAAACTTCCTTTTTTATATTTTTAGCTCTATTACTTACTAAGATATACGCTCTTGAAATAGTAGACTTTTAAAGTAACTTTTTATTTATGTTACTCTACTATATAATATATTTATTATAGTATTTAGATAACTTAGTAGGCTTTATACTTATACTAGCTATAGTAACTAAAGCTTAATCTAGTTATTAACTTTCTTTATTATAAACTCTCTACTTTCTATTATAATTACTATTACTATTACTAAAACTATTACTATTACTATTACTATTACTAGTACTATTACTATTACTACTACCTTCTGTTAAAATTAGCTAGCTTAAATCTTACTTTATAATAATTATTTCTATAGTAAAGTCTTATACTTTCTAGATTACTTCTAGAATCTATTATTCTTAGATATTATACTAGAGATCTATATAAGCTTACTTAAGTAGCTCTTATTTAAAGTTAAAGTAGTATTATTATACTACTTAACAGTAAGCTAGTTAAGTTAAGAAATCTAGGTATCTAAAAAAGCTTTACTAACTTTATAAACTTATATAAAAAAAAGCTAATCTTTAACTTTATAAAGTTATTCTTTAAGTTTTCTATTAAGCTTAAGTTACTATAAGATATTTTTAATTTTTAGGTAAAAAAAGTTACTATTATATAAAATAATACCTTATATTTCTTTCTTCTACCTAACTTAATTTTTAGAGATTTTACTAAAGATATTTTAAATACTATACTAGTACTAGTAATAACTTACTTTAATTCTCTAATTACTAAATTACAATTAAATATAGTATAGCAATTCTTAAGCTATGCTAATAGGATTATATTATTATTTAGGTAAAATCTTAGTAATAAAAAAAGAAAAGATAAAGGAGATAGATAGATAGATAAAGATCTTAACTCTTATTATATAAAAAATTTTTATATACTAGCTTACCTATATAATAAGTTTTTACTACCTAGCTATAGTTTATAATTTAAACTAAGACTTATAACTAAAATTACCTTTAACTAATAGCTGCTTAAGCTCTAAAATATATCTATACTAGTATATTTAGTAAATTATTACTAAGATACACTAAATCTACTTTTTAATACTATAACTCGAAAATCTAGAAAAGATTTACTAAATACAAAGAGGCTATTTATAAGGATCTATATTAAGTTACTATACTATTATCTTACTATATTAAATCTATCTGCTTATCTAACGATAATAAAGCCGCCATATCCTTAAAATAATAAAGCTATTCTATTAGTTAGGATACTACTATTTATAGAACTAGATAAAATAGAGAATTAAATACATAATTTAGATTTTAGTTTCTAGAGTATAAAAATATCTATATACTAGCTTTTTAATATAAGCTATTATAACCTGCTCTATTTTAAGCTACTATTACTAGGAAAAAGGATTTACTATTTAATCTAAAAGCTATAGTTATATAGCTATAGCTAAGTTATAACATAAAGTAAAAAACTAAACGAAACTTTTCTAGTAGTTATTTAAGCTTTAAAATATTTCTAGACTAGTATATTAAGTAGAATACTACTACGGTATAGTTAATTAGTTTCTTTATATATAATTTTATTTCTATTCTTATTTTTTTTACTTGCATTAATAGAGCTATTTATTAGCTTTTACTGCTAGTAACTATAGTATTAGCCTACTAGATTATATCTATTTAATAACAAATTTAATATTTATTACTTTTAATTTTAAAAAAAAGAAGGCTAACTTTACTAATTCTAATACTTAACTTATCTAACCTATATTACTTACTACAAACTTATTATCTAATAATACTTTTACTTTAGATTAAAGCTATACTAAGAAACCTTCTAAGACCTTTAAGTATAATTTTTAGTAGAAAAGGTTTATTTTCGTAATCTAGTAAGTTTAGATTATTATTAGAGTACTAAGAATAGTACTAAATATTGTAATTATTAAAATAAAAGTAATAGTAATAATAAAAAAATAGATAAATAGTTCTAGAAAGTAAGGAAAAATAAGAATAATAAATACTTAAAGATAAGCTCCTTTATCTAGAGTTAATTAAAATAACTACTAAATAGTGTTATATTATATATAAAGATAGATTATAATAACAGATCTATTAATATTTATTCTCTAAGTTTTACCTAGTTAGAAAACAGGATTAACTTAATTTCTATTAATATTACTAGTAGACTTACTATAATAATAGGTATTATTACTTTTAATTTTAAGAAAGCTTACTTTCTTTTTATTCTTTAATTTTGTATTTTTATAGTAAGTTATAAATCTTTTTATATAAAATATTTAAAACTTTCTTATTAAGTAATATACTGAATTAATTAAAGCTTACTTAATTTAGCTTTTATTTTTTATTAAAGAAACCTTATAATTACTTAGTAATTAGCCTCTTATTATAAGATAGCTAAATATAAATTTAAAACTTATTTATTTTAAAAACCTATATTAAATAAACCTAGAGTAGAACTTCTTATAGCTTATAGTAGAATCTCTTCGGAATAATAAAAAAAAATAAGTTATTTTATATTTTTAGTAATAGTAAATACTATTATTAAAAGATATATTATTTATCTATCTCTACTACTAGTTTCTATCTTTAAGACTTTTATTAAAGATACTAACTTACCTATAATAGCTTATAAAAGACTAGATTTTATAAATCTAAGCTATTCTACTTATAGCTTATATACTCTAGTAATAGGTGTAACTTAGATATTAATAGTTAATTTATTTAAAATAATATTATATTAGGATCTTTATTCATGGAGTTATATTAGTATATTAGTTAATAACTTAAAAGCCTAGACCTTACTATAGTATATATAGCTCTTTATATCTATAATTAATTAGTATTAAATATATTAGTAATAGATTCTAATAGTACTTTATTAAATTCTATAAAAACTATAATTAAGGTAATAATTATTCTTAGTATAGAAACGCATATACTTCTTAGCAGAGTTTTAAAAAATTAAGTTCTAGTAAGCTATTAGAGCTAACTAAACCTACAGAATAGAAATTAATATATTATATTACTATTATATTTTAGTTACGTATACTATTATAAGTATTTCTATCTAAGCTCCTGTTAGCCTACCTTTAGTAAACCTCTAAGCTAAGGGCGTAAGGCTCTTAAAGCTCTAGTATATAGTACTTATAAATCTCTAAGGCTTATACTCTAAAGATTTATTTAATCTTCTAATTAATACCTATTTATTCTATATCTTAATTACCTATTTATAGTACCTTTATAATTTAAATTCTTTATACTTTTCCTTAGAAAGAGTAGTTTATTTAAAATAAACAAAAGCTACTTTTGTTTAATAATAAAATAATACCTTCTTAAAGAGAATTAAATATTATACTTAAAAAAAGCCTTCTAGTATCTTTATTTAGGACTAAAAGTAACTTAGCCCTAAAGTAAGGCCTAGCTACTTTTATTAAAGATATAAAGAGCCTAAATAAAGAAGAAGAAACTTTTAAGTAAAAAGTAACTTACTTTCTAATAAAGAACTAGCTACTTAAAGAAATATATAAAAGCCTCTTAGAATAACCCTTAACTAAAAAGAAAAGCTATATACTTTCCTTAAAAATATAGCTAAGAAGTAGTATTAATAAAGTTTTAAAAGTAATTTATTAGTTTAGTATATTATAACTTTTTTAGAAATTACTTTTAAGAGTTTATATATAAGTAACTCTACTAAGTAGTAAATAGTATATTTAATTAATCTTAAATAAGCTTTTAAACGAATAACTTTAAGGTACTAGCGTAGATTATATTAGAATTTTAAAAAAAATACCTTTAAGTTACTTTATAGTACTTAGGCTTAGAATACTTTAGTACTTTAGTAAAGCCTTTTTAGTTAATCTTTAATATAGTAAAAAGACTAATTAAAGTACTTAATATAGTAAACTATAAGCCTATATTAGGTATTAAATCCTATATCTCTACCTCCTAATAAGTAGATTAGTAAGTTAAGGATATAGATATAGTATTTAAGTATACTTAGGTACTAGAAAACTTTATAACTAAAACTTACTAAATAATAGGTACTATTTAATATAGAGTATACTTAGAATTAATTTAATAAAAGACTAGTAAAGAAGTAATTTATACCTAGGCTAATATATATATAGAGAAGTAGAAGCTAGTATAAGACCTAGTCCTTATATAGTATAAAAACTACTTAAAGTTTTAAAACTTTAAATAGTATACTAATAACTTAGTTAATATATACTTACTATACTTAAACTATAATAAATTTCTACTTTATTAATGCTTCTTTAAGCTTATAGATAGTAGTATAAATAATATATTAAAAATCTTTTTAGTATAAGTAAAAGCCCTTAAAGCTTATTAATAAGAAGTTTAGTATAATAAAGTATTAAAAACTATTACTAAATAGTTAGAGTTTAAGTAAGCTCTTTATAATATAGAAACTACTATAAGTATAAAGATAAAGTTAAAACTATTAGACTTTATAAAGCTTAAATTAATAGCTATCTTCTTAGCTTAAGGTAGCTATAAAAAAAGATATAGCTTTAAACCCTTAAGATAGTACTAGGACTAATCTGCTAGTACTTTACCTTAGGCCTAAACCTAGAGCAGTAGGTAAGTAGTAAATACTAGTAATAATTGAAATAATAAAAGAAAAAGTTAGTAAAAATTAAATTAAAAAACTAATATTAATTAACTCTAAGACTTAAAGAGCTAAGGTATAGAAAAAGAAAAGCTCTAATTATTAATCTTTTTTAATAAAAGCCAAGGCTAGATTTAAAAGGAAGATAAATCTATATTAAAGTTACTATAATTCTATCTCTAGAGGACAGAGATTAATGTATTATATTACTATTATCTTTTAGTTACGTACGCGTTTTAATTACTTATTAGTTCTTATTATATATTTATACTAACTATAGTAGCTAAAGTTTAAACTAGTTATAAACCTTTTATATTATTAGCTATCTACTTCCTATTACTATTACTATTACTATTACCCTTACTACTACCTATTAGCTAGCTTTATCCTTATTTTATATTAATTCTATAGTCCTATAGTAAGGTTTTATACCTTCTAAATTACTTCTATAAGTTTCTTTTTTTAGGTAGTATACCTAGAGTCTATAAAAGCCTACTTAAAACACCTTTTATCCTTAGTTAAAATAGTATTATTATACTACTTAGTAGTAAGGCTATTAAGTTAGAAAAGCTAGGCGTTAAAGAAAGCCCTATTAGCCTTATAGACTTATATAAGGAGAAGCTAAACTCTAACTTTATAAAGCTTTACCTTAAGCCTTTTATTAAAGATAAAATACTGCTTATTATCTAAATTAAATAAGTAGAATATATTATTATTATACTAAGTAATTTCCTTTATTTTTTTCTACTACTTAACTAGGCTCTTAGAAATCTTACTAGAGATATTTAGAGTACTATACTAGTACTAGTAATTACTTACTTTAATTCTTTAATTATTAGTTTACTATAAGAAGTAGCGTAGAACCTTCTAGGCTACGCTAATAGAATTATATTATTAGTTAGGCATAATCTTAGTTATAAAGAAAGATAAGATAAGATAAATAAGATAAATAGATAAATAAATAAAGTATTTAGATCTTAACTTTTAAGGCGTATAGAATATTTATATACTAGCTTATCTATATAAACTATTATTACCTACACCTTCTCTAAAGCTGCCCTAGTTATATATTTAGAATTACTTATTAATTAAAGAGTTTTTATAACTTAGCTATAGTTAATAATATAATTTAGGGTTTATAACTAAATTAAACTTTAACTAACGCGTCTACACTAGTAGATTAAGTAGCTAGTTATTAAAGAAATAGTATTCTAATTAGCTCTTTATTACTATTACTATATACTTTAACTAATATTTACTGTATAAAAAGAGGCTAGGTAATAGCTTCTATACTAAGTTACTATATTAGATTCTTACTATATTGCGTTTATCTACTTACACTAGAAGTATAAATACGCTATAAACTGAAAATAATTATAATTCTATAAAGGTTTAATAGGTCTATAATACTTCTTTATATACTATATAACTTAAGCGTAAAGATTAATATTATTAACTAATATATAGTTAAGAAGAGGCATCTTTTTTATAGTCTATTTTATTAGAAGCTAGTAGTAAGCTTTATTAATAGTAACTATTTAAATATTCTTAAACTATATAGAATTATACTTTTATATAGTAATACTAAAGAAACTACTAAAGAAGTAGGCCCTAAGATAATTTAAGTAGTAAACTTTATAAGTTATAACCTTATACTAAAGTACTCTTAGCTATAGGAAGCAGATCTAAAAATTTACTTCTTAATAGGTAAGTTTAAATAGGAGGTAAAAAATACTAATAAAATTTAAATTACTTTTTATAAAATAACTACTTAATAATATAAGCCTAAAGGAAAAAGTATATATCTTCTACCCTAATAATCTAGCGTATAAGCTTCTACCTAGCAGCTAGTAAGCTCTATATAAGAAACTTCTATAAAGAAACTTTAAAATACTTATACCTATAGGTAAAGTATAATAAAAAGAGAATATAGTTTAAAATATTAAGTACTATTACTAAAAGAAAATTCTTTAGCTAAAGAATAAGTCTTTAAAGATTATAAATTACTTTTACAACTATATATAAAATTATCTAAATTTAGCCTAGCTACTAGAAATAGTAGTTTATTTAAAAGTTATTAGTATATATAATAATAACTTTAGTTAAGCTAAACTGCCTTTATGTATAGCCTATATTATAGCTAATAAAATTAAAATAAATACTTTATATCTAGTAGTTAAATATAATATACCTAAGCTAAATAAAGTAGAATTTATACTAAAAAAGCTATATTATTAATAGCTTATATTTAGTAATTATTAAGTAAGTATACTTTAGCTTAATAGAAAATTTAATTACTCTATTAACTTAAGGCTAAAAACTAAGGTTTTAAATCTTTTTATTTCTAACCTCTTAAGCTATAAACTAGAAAGCCTATAAAACTACTTTAATATAGCCTAAAAAAAGAGAGAGAAATTTATTTTAGTAAATTACCTATAGGTACTCTAACCCTTTTTATACTAAAGGCTAATAAAATAATAAAACTTTATATAAACTATTATAAACTAAATAAGGTTATAATTAAGAATTAATACTTTATTTTACTTATAAGTAAAATATTACGTTAATTATTAGAAGTAGTTATCTTCTTTAAGCTTAGCCTTTATAAAGCTTATTATAAGCTATAGATTAAAAAAAGTAATAAGTAAAAGATAGCTTTTAAAATAAAGTATAGCTATTTTAAGTATTTAGTTATACCCTTTAGATTAGTAAATATGCTAGTAATATTCTAATTTTATATCTATAAAGCCTTAGGTAGCCTAGTAAACTATACTTATATAGTATATTTAAATAATATCTTGATTTACTTTAAAAATAAAATAGATTATAATACTTATATTAAAGAAATCCTTAATAGGCTTATTAAGTAAGGCTTATATAATAAGGTAAGTAAAAATATCTTATTAATAAAATATATAACGTTTGTAGGCTTTATTATTACCTTTAGTAGTATAATTATAAACTTAGTAAAAGTATAAACTATTAAAAAGTAGCTAAAGCCTAAAGGATATAAGAATATTTTAGTATTCTTAGGTTTTATAAACTTCTATTAAAGATTTATCTATAACTACTCTAGTATTATATATCTACTAGTAGACTATATTATAGCTACCTAGTTTCTAGTACTAGCCTCTACAGAAGCTAGCGCAGATAGAAAGGAAAAAGAAAACCTAAAAAAGACTTAAAAGAGTTTAATAAAATAGTACTAACTATAAAATTAATTTAATAAAGTTTTTAAGACCTTTTCCTTTATTTAATTTAAGTTTATAAAAGCTTTTATACTTTAGTACTTTAATTTAGTAAAGTTAGTAATAGAATTAACTAATATATTAAACTTTACTATAGTTATAATCTTACTTTAGCCCTAAATATTTCAGCTAGTAACTAACTTTTATTAAAAGCTAGTAGTATTCTAAAGCTATTAGTTTAATTGCCTATTAATTTAATAGTATATATTTAATAAGAAGCTTTTTATAATTGTTAAATCATTTAGGTAGTAGAAATACTACCTTAAATATACTTTATTTATAATCTAAGTCTTTTTTAATTATAATAACTTTTAGTACTTTATAATTATAAAGAAACTCTCTCTTAATTAAGTATATTAGGTAAAAAGGCTAGCTTGATTTAGCTTTAAAGTTAAATATAAGCTAGAACTAATAAACCTAGTTAATAGTCTCTAGAGATACTTTAACTATATATAAGACTTATAGTTAGAGAATAATAGGTACTTTATAATATAATACTGCCTATACTTTAATAAAAGCTTTAAATATTAACTCTTTAAAAGTCTAAAGCTTAACTAATTAACTAAGTAATTCTAGTAAAATACCACCTTAAAAGTAGGCTAGTATAGCTTTATTAACTCTTTAAAATAGTTTCTAAATAAGAATTTTTTAATAGTAGTTTAGCTACTAGTAGTATACTACTTTTAGCTCTTAATAGCTCTTTTATAGGCTATAATAATTAAAGTTAATCTAAATTATTTAAAGCTTAGAGGTAAAACTTTAATATAGCTATAGTATTAAACTATAAGCTTAAGAATTAGGTTCTAGTTCTTATATACTTTATAAATAAAGCTATATAAGAGAAAAATACTTATATACTAGAAGTTTTAAAATAGCTTTTTACTTTTATTAAATAGGTTTAAGAATAGGATAAGGCCTACTCTATAATTAAATTACTAGTAATATAAAAAAATAGTAAAGTAATTAAATGTACTACCTTAGAAAAAGTTAACTTTAGTAGTATTTTACGTAAAAGTAAGAAAGTATAGATTTCTAATAATATTACTTTATACTAAACTATACTTATAAAAAACTATAATAATTCTATAAAAAGTTACTATAAAGTTAAGAAGACTAGAAATCTTTTTATAAAAAGGTATTACTAGCTAAACTTTAAATTAAATATTTATAAATATATTAAAAGAAATACTACTTACTAGTTTAATAAGATTTAATAGTATAAGCTTTAAAGAATACTAGTACCTCTTTCTATACTTAATATAATATAATAATAATACTTTTTAGACTTTATTATTTACTTACCTAAGTTAAAAGATAACCTAAGAAATATTTATAATTTAATTCTAGTATTAGTTAATAGGTTTAGTAAGTATATTTACTACTAATTTAAAACTAAAGTAATCTTATTTTAAAGGGTAGCTAAACTACTTTATAAATAAGTATTCTTAAAATAAGGACTTTTAAATACTTTACTATTAAATTATAGCTTAGTATTTATTAGTTAATTTTAGTTAGATATATGCTACTACCTTAAAATTAACTATTACTTAAGTATAGTACTTTACCTTTAGACTAATAGTTAGACTAAAAAGCTAAACTAAAAGCTTAAAATATACTTATATATCTATATAAACTATATGTAAAATAACTAGGTTTATTTATTATTATATACTAAATATATATATAACTTTAAAGTATACTTTATATATAAAGAATACTTTATTAAAGTAGTATTTAGGTTAAACTTAAAAGTCTTAAATAAAATTCTAAATAAGTACTAATTAAAGTAACTTTCTAAAGTTTAAAATAAAGATATAAAGGTACTAAAGCTTTATTAGTAGGTTACTAAAAAACTAACTTAATAGTAAAAAATCTAAGATAGAGTAAAGTAAAGCCTTAAATATACCTAAAAAGGTATAGTAAAATAGTATAATACTAAGCGCTTTAAGAAATACTATATTAAAAGTAAGTAGGTACTTCTTTAAGTAAAAGGTTTTACTACTAAGTAAACTTTAAAGAAATTTAATACTAGGTACCTAAGGCCTTTTATAGTTATAGGATATATTAAGAAATTAGCTTATAAACTAGTACTACTATTATTTATAAAGCGTATATATCTAATATTTAATAAATTATTACTTAAACTATAGTAGGAACTCTTTACTAAAAAAGGTTTCTAGTTAAGGCCTATATAATATTTAAAGAATACTCTAGCTAGAAATAGGTAGAAGGTTAAAAGAATTATAAAATAGTATTATACTACTACCTAAGAGCAGAAGTATAAAGTAAAGTAGTTAAGTTAGCTTTATAAAAATACTACTTAGAAACTACTTAAAAATCTTAGTTACTATAATAAAATTCCTTAAGACTATCTAGTAAACTTATAAAATATATCTTAAAGTACTTATAGGCTGCCTAAAAGATATAAGTAAAAGGTAAAAGCTTTACTAAATTTAAAAGTTAATAATCTAATAAAGTAAAAATAAGAATATTCTAAAAAAAATATTTAAAAAAAAGAAGAAGAAAGAAGCTAAAGCTATAGTATAGTAATTACTTCTAAACCTAAAATTATAAACTAGTATAAAATAATATAAGCTTTAGTAAAGATAGATAATTATAATTATTATTTCTTATACTATTTAAGGAAAGTAAAATATATATTTACTAAAGAAACCTTTATAGTTACTTATTAAAATACTATAAAGTTAAAACTAATACTACTAAAGTTATACGTACTTAGTAAAAAACTAAAGAAGCTAGTAGTAAAAGCCTTTTTTAAAATACTACTAGCTACCTTTTAACTAAAAGTATAGTAAGCTACTAAATAAAGTTATTTTTAAAGTAATAATAAAAATAAAATCTTCTTCTCTTTAGTGTTAAAAGTATTATTACTATAGTAGTAGAAGTATTTATTAATATACTTAGAAGTACTATTATATAGAAAGTAAGCCTTTATAAGGGCGTAAATAATAATAATATTAAAATAATATAGGCTAGTAGTACTAAGACCTAGCTAGAATAAATTAGTAATAGAAAAATACTAAAATAATAGTAAACTAACTTTATATTACTTTAAGCTATTTTAAGTAAAATCTTAATAAACCTAAGTAAAAGCTATAGTAGAGAAACTACTATTAGTAATAATATAGTACTTAGTATAATTATACTTAAAAAAACTTTTATAATAAGCCTTAGTATAGGTATAAGTATTTACCTAGTTAGCCTATACCTAGTTATCTATAAAGAGTATATTAGAATTATTAGTAAATATAAAGCTAGTAAACTTCTAAGTCTAATATAAAGTATACCTAAAATCGTAGTTAAAGACGTTAATAGTATAATAAAACTTAGGCAGAATCTATTAAAGTTAGGAATAGATAAGGTATAAATAAAATAATATAAAAAACTTACCTTAGTATAACCTCTAGTCTTAGTATTAAAATAACTACTATAAATACTTTAACTAGCCTTATATTTATAGTATAGCTTATTACTATACTATAGCTTAAAAAATAATATAATAGTACTATTAAAAAGGTACTTAGTAAAGGTAGTAGTAAAAAAGTTAATATAGCTTATACTTTAAAAGTAAATAAAAGTAGGCTAAGGTCTAAATTAATAAAGAGCTAGTAAATTTACCTAGGTAGAAGTATATTACTAATATAGAAAGGTAGAAGTATAGTAATTTAATAAAAAAAAATGTTAGTATAGTAATTTTAGAGTTATAAGTTAATATATAGGTATTTTATATTAATTTAGTATATATACGTAGGCCTTTCAGAACTACTGTAATACTATACTACTTTACCTTACTTTACATATACTAATAACTATAAAAAGTTATTATACTATAAATAAATAATAAATACTATTTAAGATACTAAGATTATACCTTATAAACTACTTATTATTTTAGGTTTATAGCGTATTTATGCTTCTAGTACAAGCAGATAGACGCAACACAGTAAGAATCTAATATAGTAACTTAGTATAGAAGCTATTACCTAGCCCCTTTTTACATAGTAAAAATTAGTTAAAGTATATAGTAATAGTAACAGAGAGCTAATTAGAATACTATCTCTTTAATAACTAGCTGCTTAATATACTAGTACAGATACGTATTTAAGAGCCTAGGTAGCTATTAGTTAAAGTTTAGTTTAGTTGTATACTCTAGATTATATTATAAACTATAGCTAGGTTATAAAAACCCTTTAATTAACTAGTAATCTTAAATATATAACTAGGGCAGCTTTAGAAGAGGTATAGGCAATAATAGTTTATATAGGTAAGCTAGTATATAAATATCCTTTACGCCTTAAAAGTTAAGATCTTTATCTATCTATCTATCTATTTATCTTATCTTATCTTTCTTTATAACTAAGATTATACTTAACTAATAATACAATCCTATTAGCGTAGCCTAGGAGTTTCTACGCTACGTCTTACAGTAAACTAATAATTAAAAGATTAAAGTAAGTAATTACTAGTACTAGTGCAGTACTCTAGATATCTCTAGTAAGATCTCTAAGGACCTAGTTAGGTAGTAAGAGGAAATAAAGGGAATTACTTAGTATAATAGTAATATATTTTACTTAAGTAATTTAGATATTAAGCAGTGCCTTATACTTAATAAGAGGCTTAGAGTAAAGCTTTATAAAGTTAGGGTTTAGCTCCTTCTTATATAAGTCTATAAAGCTAATAGGGCTTTCTTTAATACCTAGCTCTTCTAACTTAACAGCCTTACTACTAAGTAGTGTAATAATGCTGTTTTAACTAAGGATAAGAGGTGTTTTAAGTAAGCTTTTATAGACCCTAGTTACACTGCCTAGAAATAGAGACTTATAGAAGTAATTTAGGAGGTATAAAACCTTACTACAGGACTATAGGATTAATATAGAACAAGGACAAAGCTAGAAGTAGTAGTAAGAGTAACAGCAACAGTAATAGCAATAGAAAGTAGAGAGTTGCAACTAGGTTAAACTTTAGCTGCTATAGTTAGTGTAAACAATAAAGACTAATAAACAATTAAAACGCGTGCACAAAAACACAATAGTAACGTAATACATTAATCCCCGTCCTTTAGGGAATAAACTACTTTTAAAGACCTAATAAGTTTTTATAAGAAAACTATAGTTATAAACCCTATAAAGAGTATAATAAGTATTAATATTAAAGTAAGTACTACCTATATAGGATAAACCTTTAAGAAGTCTACTAGTAATATACTTTACAAGAATAACACTAGTCTATAGATAATTTTATAAGTTAATATAAATACTAACTATAATAATAAAGTAAGTAAATAATTAATTATTATAAGTAAACTTTATATTAAGTATTTACTTTATATAATAATATATTATTAAGCCCCTAAAATAAAGCTAGAGAAGTAATAAAGCCTAATAAACTATCTATATAGTTTATAGGCACCTAATAAGGCAAAACTTATAAACGTAAAGTTACTAATAATAATATATAGTAAGTATTACTATACTCCTAAGAATTATAATCTTAGAATAATAGTAAACAGAATTCTTTATAAAGGCCTAGTAATTACCTATAATAAACTAGGCTATACTTACTCAAGTTATACAGACATAGTAATAAGAATATAGGCCTAGCATAGTAGGCCCTTAGACTAGATCTAAAGATTAGCCTAAGAAAAACTTAAATAATTTAATACTAAATTTCTTTTAAACTATTTTTTCTTTATAGAAAGTTTTTATAAGGTTTAATTAAGGTAACTACGTAAATTAAATACTTATTTAGTTACTTTTAAAAACTCTAACTACTTAAAATAAACTATAAAAAAACAGAAGGCTTTATTATAAATATTTCTATCTAAGCTCCTGTTAGCCTACCTTTAGTAAACCTCTAGGCTAAGGGTATAAGGCCTTTAAAGCTCTAGTATATAGTACTTATAAATTACTAGGGCTTATACCCTAGGAATTTATCTAATCTTTTAATAAATACCTATTTATCTTATATCTTAATTACCTATTTATAGTGCCCTTATATATATGTTTTAATTATCTATTAGTTCTTATTTTATATTTATACTTACTATAGCTATAAAGGTTTAACCTAGTTATAAGTTATAAGCCTTTTACTTCTTATAACTATTACTATTAATATTACTATTACTATAGCTATTACTTAATTAGTTACTAGTTCTTATACTACTAATAGTATATATAGGTTTAATACCTGCGTAATTACCTTTACTAATCTTATTTACTAATTATAAATTATTTAGTCTAATAAAGCTTACTTAAAGCTATATTTATTTAAAGTTAAGCTAGTCTTACTATATTACCTAGTTATAAGCTAGTTAAGTTTAAAAAGGTAAATAGTTAAAAAAGCCCGATTAGCTTTCTAAACTTATATAAATAAAAGCTAAGCTTTAATTTTAAAAAGCTTCACTTTGGGAATTTAATTAAGTATAAGTGATTACTAATTATCTATATTACTTAAGTTGAATAAATTACTATTATACTAAGTAATTTACTTTAGTTACTCTTACTACCTAACTAGGTCCTTAGAAATCTTACTAGAGATATCTAGAGTACTATACTACTACTAGTAATTATATACTTTAATTTTTAATTATTAGGTTATATAAAATATAATATAGAAACCTTTAGGCTATACTAATAGTAACATATTATTAGCTAGGTATAATTCTAGTTTTAAAGAAAGATAAAATAGATTAAAGAAAATAAATAATTAGATAAATAAAGTATTTAGATCTTAACTTTTAAAGTCTAAAAGATTTTTATCTACTAGCTTACTTATAAAAGTTTTTCTTATCTATAGCTCTTTTAAAGCTACTTAAGTTATATACTTAAAATTACTAGTTAATATTAACGTTTTTGTAACTTAGCTATAGTTTGTAGTAGAATCTAACGTTTAAAACTAAACTAAACTTAGACTAATAGCTATATAAGCTTCTAAATATAAATCTATACTAGTAGATTAAGTAGTTAGTTATTAAGGGATTATATACTAATTAGCTCTTTATTACTATTACTCTATACTCCTAGTAGTTTTTACTATATAAAAGACTACTAAGTATTAGCTTATAAACTAAGTTATAATATTAAATCCTTACTAGATTATATCTATCTGCTTATCCTCTAATTATAAATACAATATTAACCTAAAATAATAAACTTATAGAAGGAATAGCTAAACACTAACTATATAGAGCTTTCCTTTAAGCTTTTTATTAAGTAAAAGGTACTACTTAATATCGAAATCCTACTAGAGATATTAAGTATACTATACTAGTACTAGTTAAAACTTACTTAAATTCTGTAGATATTAGCTTACTATTAAATATAGTCTAAGAGCTCTCTAGCTATCCTGTTATATAGTAGATTAGACTCGCGGAATTTTAGTTAATAGAATTGCATTATAGCGTTATATCTTAAGAGCTTTGAAATTAAAGCTCTATACTATAATTTGGGAATATAGATCTACATTTATCTATTATTTAATAGAAGAAAATAGAATTAATTAAAATTAAAATAATTATATTATTATAGTAATTACTATACTTTCTTACGCTGCTATTACTTCTTACTACTAATAAGTAAAGATTTAAGCTTTTTCTAATTTTAATTAAAAGACTAGTAGAGTTAGTATATTATCTAATAATACTTTAAAACTTATTAACTAGATTCTGTAGTTACTTACTTTTTATTAACTTAAGGTTTTTACTTAGTACTACTTATAAAGGTAATTAATAGGCTTCTTAGAAGCTTATTTTAGCCTTAATTATATTACTAATACCTATTTTATTTCTAGATTTCAACCTATTAATAGTTACTAGTTTTTATAGGTATAGTGTAGATTTGCTTTTATTAATAGAGAGAGATTAAGTACTCTTATAAGCTTTTTACTTAGGTTATAGGCTAGAAGATAAATACCTAGTAAATATTAAAAGATAAGGGAAAAGAGCTAGCAGTAGACCTAAATAACTTATTTAAATTTTCTTGCATAAGATTAAAAATAAAACCAAATAATAGTATTTAGGTTTTATAGTAAATCTATTAGAGTTTAAAGTAACTCTAAAGTTAATTAAAATAATTAATTATATTTGTATACTAGTTATAAAGACTAATGAGTATAAGAATTAGTACTAGCTAATAAATTCTATCTCTAAACTTATAATATATTTAAATATTATTAGTTTATAATTTAACTAGTTATTTAGTTAACCTTACTTTAGTTTTTAGAAGATATTAAAAAGTATAGTAAATACTTAATATTAATAATATGCAAAGCTGTTATTTTATTTATTTTCTTTCTATAGGTGTTAAACTAGATAGTACTCTATATAAATTTATTCTACTAAGTCTTTATACTAATAAGCTTAGTAAAAAGGCCTTTAGATAGATTTTTTATTATAATAGGCTTAAGCTACTAAGTATAATAAATTAATAGTTAAGTATTTTCTTAACTACTTTAAGTCT
Organism: Dothidotthia symphoricarpi CBS 119687; assembly: GCF_010015815.1. Taxonomy (NCBI): domain Eukaryota; kingdom Fungi; phylum Ascomycota; class Dothideomycetes; order Pleosporales; family Dothidotthiaceae; genus Dothidotthia; species Dothidotthia symphoricarpi. The sequence goes on from NW_022985021.1 coordinate 861,338, forward strand.
TCTTTCTGTATTAAAGTAATAGTTGTATTATAGAGATTAGTAATATACTGTTTAAGCCGTTTACTTCCTAAGAGAATAGGAATTAATATATAATCTTATTATTATATTTTTATATACGCGTTTTAATTAGTTAATAGTTTTTATTATTTATAATAACTGCAGTAGCTTATGTTTAACCTAGTAATAACTCTCTGCTTTTTATTACTATTACTATCACTATTACTATTACTATTACTATTACTATTACTACTACCTTAAAATTTACTAGCGTTATCCTTGATTTCTATTAATTATTTAGCCTTATAGTAAGATATTATACCTTATAGATTACTACTTTTATCTTCTTATTTTAGGTAGTATACCTAGGATTTAGAAAAGCTTGCTTAAAGTAACTTTTATCTTTAATTAAAATAGTTTTATTATAAAACTAAGTAGTAAGCTTATTAAGTTAAATAAGCTAATAATTAAAAATAGCCTTATTAGTTTTATAAACTTGTATAGAAAGAAGCTAAATTTTAACTTTATAAAGCTATACCTTATTATTTTTTCAGGTTTATAATATATTTATGCTTCTAGTGTAAGTAGATAGATATAATACAGTTAGAATCTAATATAGTAACTTAGTATAGAAGCTATTACCTAGCCCCTTTTTAAACGGTGGATATTAGTTAAAGTATACAGTAAAAGCTAAACCTTAAAATCTTTATTAACTTTAAGGTACTATAAGACATTTTAATTTCTTAAGTAGAAGATATTACTGTTATATTAAGTAATACCCTCTATTTTCTTTTACTACTTAATTAGGTCTTTAAAGATTTTACTAGGGATATTCATAGTACTATACTTGTACTATTAATTACTTATATTAATTCTTTAATTAGTAATTTACTATAAGATATAGTGTAGAAACTCCTAGGCTATACTAATAAGATTATATTATTAATAAGGTATAATCTTAGTAGTAAAGAATAATAAGATAAGATAAATAACTAAGTAAATAAAGTATTTAAATCTTATCTCTTAAGGTAGAAAGGATATTTATTTACTAGCTTAATTTTATAAACTATTATTACTTAGTTAAATATCTAAGATAACTAATTAATTAAAAAGTTTTTTTTAACTTAATTATAGTTTATAACTTAAAGTTAAACTAAACTTTAATTAATAGCTACCTAGACTCTTAAATATATATCTATATTAGTATATTCAGTAGCTAGTTATAAAAGGATAGCTAATTAGCTCTCTATTACCCTTACTATATACTTCTACTAATATTTACTGTATTAAAAAAGGCTAGGTATTAGCTTATATACTAAGTAACTATATTAGATTCTTATTATATTATATCTATTTGCCTATACTATAAGTATAAATATACTGTAAACCTAATATAATAAATAATAGCTGTAAACTTATATTTCTACTAAGATAGAATAAGATTGCCTAGCTGTATAAGTATTTAAATCTCTAGTCTATTCTAGCCCTTATAATGCGTTAGGGTTTTCTATTATATACTATTCTCTACTAAGCCTAATTACTTAATACTACCTTTAATATACCTTTAATAACCTATTAAGCTTAATACTATACAAGGTATTACTTTATTATATATCTTTTTACCTATAGACCTTAGCCCTATAAAGCTTCTACTTATTATCTACCTAAATATTATAATACTGCCTCTCTTTTTACTATAAGATATTACTAATATTACTTAAAGTAGTACTAACCTTTTCTACTACCTACTCTACTAGGTACTTTTACTATAAATAGAACTCCTTTTACTACTTAGCTACTACTCTTACTTATATCTACCCCTTAATGTATAGTTAGGCTAGGTACTATTATTTAAAAATACTAAAATACCTTATATATACCTAAATATAGGTTATAGATTTTAATTTATTAGCTTATAAAGGTACTTTAGCTCTTAGTTTATAATCAGTAAGTATTTATATACTTACTTTTACTATAATTAAAGTATTCTAATCTTAACTTAAAGTTAAAAATTAGCCTACTTTTACCTATAGTAACTACCTAAGCTCTAATAAATAGCAAATAGGTAAAGTTTAATAAAATTATAAGTATAATAGTGGCTTACTTTTCTTTTATTACTTAGCCTTATTTACTTCGACGTTTAGCTTTAATAAAACTACTAACTAGGAAATAAGAATTATAAAAGAAACTTTCTTAACTTCTTTTATTTAAACTTCTCTACCTTATTTTTTTTATCTTTTTTTTTAAATTTAATCTAGGCTTTTAGTTTTTAAGGTTTTACTACTTACTTAATTAGCTATTAAGACTTCTTTACCTTTTTTTACTTTACTATAACCTTTTTAATTAACTTTACTACTAGTTTTACTAGCTTAGGTAGTACCTACCTTACTTTATTTAAAGGTAGTAGTAGTAGTAAAAAGCCTATTATACCTTTAAGTAATTACTTAGTAAGTTATAAAGGCTACTTAGTATAAAGACTACTTAGTTATTATTAAGTTACCTAAATTATTAACTAGTATAATAAGTTTTTAATTATTTATTAGGTCTATTACTAACTTATCTAGTTACTTAAGTCTTTAGTTACTATATCTTTAATCTTTTAGCTTAGACAATTTCTAAAGATATAGCTGTATTATTTACTAAAAGCTTATTTTACCTTTCTAAGTATTTTTATTAAGTTATATCTACTTATCTTAACTACTATTACTACCTACCTAACTTTATAAACATACCTTTTCCTAGAGAATAGAGATTATTATATTATATTACTATTGTTTTATTATATATACGTTTAAATTTATTATTAGTTTTACTTATTAATACTAACTACAGCAGCTATAGTTTAATCTAGTTATAAGCTTCTTATATTATTAGCCCTCTACTTTTTATTACTTGTACTATTACTATTACCTTTACTACTACCTATTAGCTTGCTTTGTCCTTATTCTATATTAATTTTATAGTCCTGTAGTAAGGTTTTATACTCCTTAAATTACTTCTATAAGTTTTCTTTTTTAGGTAGTATACCTAGAGTCTATAAAAGCTTCTTTAAAATACCTTTTATTCTTAGTTAAAATAGTATTATTCTACTACCTAGTAGTAAGGCTATTAAGTTAAAAAAGCTAAGTAATTAAAAAACCCTTTTTAGCCTTAAAAACTTCTAGAAAAAGGAGTTAAGCTTTAACCTTATAAAGCTTTACTTTAAGCCTTTTCTTAACTATAAAATACTACTTAATATCGAAATTACTTAAGTAGAATATATTACTATTTTACTAAGTTATTTCCTTTATTTTCTTTTACTACTTAACTAGGTCTTTAAAGATCTTACTTAAGAAATCTAAAGTACTATATTAATACTAGTAATTATATAGTTTAATTCTTTAATATTAGTTTACTATAAAATACAGTATAGAATTTCCTAAGCTACGCTAATAGAATTAGATTATTAGTTAGGTATAATCTTAGTTATAAAGAAAGATAAGATAAGATAGATAAGATAAAAAAATAGATTAAGAAAGATCTTACCTTTTAAGGCGTATAGAATATTTATATACTAGCTTATTTATATAAACTATTATTACCTATACATTTTCTACAGCTGCTTTAGTTATATATTTAGTATTACTAGTTAATTAAAATGCTTTTTTAACTTAACTATAGTTTAAAAAATAATCTAGGGCTTATAACTAAACTAAACTTTAACTAATAGCTGCCTAGGCTCTTAAATTTATATCTATACTAGTATATTAAGTAGCTAGTTAGTAAAGAAATATCTAATTAGCTCTCTATTACTATTACTATATACTTTAACTAATATTTACTATTCAAAAAGGGCCTAAGTAATAGCTTCTATATTATATTTCTTAATTAGATTCTTACTGTGTTATATCTATCTACTTGCACTAGAAGTACAAATACGCTATAAACCCAAAATAATACTAGCTATCTATGCTTTTATTTTTAAAATAAGAATAGTAATATCTTGTTTTTATAGCTTATTATATTATATACTAGATTATAAATAAGAAGTGCTTCTTTAATAAGTTTTCATTCGTAACTTAAAAGCTTACTACTAACTCTTATAATAGTAAAGGCTTATATTAGCCACTATTTAAGAATAAGTATAATTAATAATTTCTAAAGTTTATGTTTACTTAACTTATACTTAGTGCTATAAGGCTAGCTATAATCTTGTTTATTATAAAATAGCTTTTATTATACTTACTTTTTCTTATTTCTTAAGTTACCTTATAACTACTCTATTATTCCTTACTACTAGGTCTACTACTCCTAGCTTACTTTAATAGTTAATTAGTACTACCTTAGATACTATAGATATTAGCTTATTTATTTACTTAGTAAAAAAGGGTAGAGGTAAGGCTCTTAATCCTAATAAGGCTTATAAATTAATATATATATCTATTATAAGGTAAAATTTTTAGCTTAGCCTAGCTAATAGGTTATTAAGTTATATACTTACTAGTAAGGCTATCTTTATTGCTACTAAAACTACTCTAAATATAACTAATTTTGAATATATTAGCTATAATAATAATACCTATAATCTTAAAGCTAGTTAGTTTCTAAGTACTTATATTTTTTTATATACTTTTTTTAACTTTAGCAGTAGCTCTTTCTATTCTTCTTTTAAAGGATTTTTATATTAGCCTAGCTCTAAATTTTACTTTAGCAGCTACCTACTATTTATTAGGCCTTATTTTCCTAGTAGTGTTATAAATCTTACTATAATTAATGTTATAAGCTTTACTTAGTTTTATGTTATTAATATTATTACTAATACTTACTATTTTTCTGTAGTTTTATTTTAAGGTCTTTTCTTTAGTAACCTTATACTTCTAGTAGTATAATTAGTAGTTCTTTTTTTAGCCTTTCCTTTTATTCTTTAGTCTTTATTACTTTTTTAGTATTATTTATTATAATTTTTTTTTTATAATTTATATGCCTTTTATTTCTTTAGTACCTTTTATAGTCCTTTTATTAGCATCTTTTTAAACCTAAATCTTACTTATATCTTTACTAGCTTTAATTATTTCTTTACCTTTTAGTTATAAAATAGGAACTTTCTTTACTAATAAAATATTATTTCTTTATTATTAGAATACCTTAAAGAGCTAATACCTCTTTAAGTTTTTTTATCTAGATATTTCTTAGTTTAGCTTTAATAAGCTTTACTTTTTTGAATTTTACTAGTATTTATTTAGCTAACTTTAGTACTAGCTTTTTTACGTAGCCTTTTTATTACATTAGTTGAGCTTTTCTTTCTAGCTATACTTACTTAACTTTTTATAAGAGTATAATAGAGCTTTACTATAAAGCTACTGATTTTTTTATAGTTTCTATAGCTATTACCTCTAAGCCTAAGACTAATAAAAGTAGCTTTCTTTAGAGGTTTATTAATAAGTAGTATACTTCTTAGTTATTTTTAATAATTAGTTAGCTAGTAGAATACTTAGCTCTAACAGCTTATAGAAGCTTAGAATTTGAAAAATCTAGCTATATTATATACAGTCTACCTACACTAACAATTTTTAAAACTTTAATAATTCTAAGATTTGCTATGTACCTCTAATTTTTTATTAGCTGTTACAAGTTTTAATTTACTTATATTATAAGGTATTCTAGTAATATTTAAACGTACTACTAAGGCTATTTTTAGTTATATTATATTAAGTTTTACTTTTAAGTTTAGTAGTACTACTAGTCCTGCCTTATAAATCTAAACAAAAGCTTTTAGGTAATTCTGTTAAAGGTATTTTAATCTATGTTCTTTATTATACTTCTTTCTTTTTTGGGTTAACTATTTATTAGTATTTACTATAACTAATTAGGCTATACTAAAGAAGCGTTCTTAGTATAGCTAAACTAAAGAGGTTCTTTTAACTAGTACTACTAGTTTCTTAAATATATAATTATACTTAGTAATTATTCTTTTTAATGCCTTTACTACTACTAAATTTATAATTAGAAACTTTTTTACTATTTATTAAGATATCTTTAGAGTATTTAGTAATAAGGGTTTAATATACAAGATTTTTAGGTCGTAACTACTTGGCTTATTAGTATTTAATAAGGTATTAGCTCTTAGTAGTCTAGCTATTTTATTAGGTATAAAATCTAGCTTTATTATTTAGCTTTAAACCACTAGTATATTAGTAAGATTTATTTCTATTTTAAGTTTTACTTCTATTTATAGTAAAGCTTTAATAACTTTATTTAAGTTTACTATAAGGTTATTAAGTAGTTATTAGTACTTTAGTATTAGACCTTATTATGCAAGCCTTTTAAAAGGTTAATTTAGGTTTAAATTAATTTCTCTATTGTTTTATAAGCTTCTAAACCTTACTTATTTTTATAAAAAATCTTTTTTTTAGTTCTAGTTTTCCCTTACTATAGGTATTCTTAAAGCTATTACTGAATATACTTAAGTTTGCAGGTAGCTAATTATAGCTAGTAAAGTAGCTACTACTTTTATACCTTAGTACTAGTTAAGTACTATAAAAGTCTTAAAGCCTTTTTTAAACTACTAATTAAATTTATTTTTTAATATTACTTTACTATCTTTACTTTTAAATTCTACTATTAGGATTAAGGTAACTTTAGTAAATTATATTATATTAGCTTATAAGTTTATTTCTACTGATAGATTTATATTAGCTATTTAGATTACTTAAAGAGTTTTCTTAATCTATTTAAAAATTAATTAGTTATAGTTTCTTCTAAGTCTAATAAAAGTAACTAGTAAGTAATTATATATTAGTATTTCTTAGTAAAGCTTCTAAGGGTTTTAGTAATAGTATACTTATTAGTTTTAAATTAAAGCTACTTTTTAAGGGTACTTTTATTTTTAATAGTAATTTACCTTATATCTATTATTTGTATTTTTTAGGCTAAAGCCTATAGCTTTTATTTTATCTTATTAAAAGTAAGCTAACCTACTATTACTACCTTATTATAAAAGAGTAGTATACTGCCTTTACTAATAGTTAGCGGTTTGAGATTTAGAAAAAACTACTTATCCTTATACTAAATCTTTTATCTAGATTAGCCTATTTTAAAGTAGCTTCTACTTTTTATATAACGTAAAAAAGTACTAATATTATAAAGCCTTATAGTAGTTAATTTATCTACTAAGTTATTAACCTTATAATAATATATAACAATTTCTAGTAGTATTTATATTTCTAGTTAGCCCTTTAGTTATATTACTATACTTATTAGTACTAACAGTAGAAATAGAAGATTAAACTTTAGTAGTTAAGAACTATTTTAGATTAGTAAAGGCACTACTAAAAGTCTATTAAAGGCTAATTCTAAAGGTACCTTACTAAGTTTTTTAAAATCTAGGTTAAATTATTTTAAATTAGCCTTCTTCTTTACAATTTTAACCAAGAAGCTATAAAGCTTATAATAGTTTAGTATTTTTTAGGTTTTTTAAGTTAATACTATTAAACTTATTTTATGTTTTTAAAAGTTTAGTTTTGTTTAGTTCCTTAGTAAAGACCTAGACTTTTTTATACTTTTATATCTTACCTACTTAGTATACCTTAGTAAACTTTATAGTTACTATGTCTAAGTAGTATTAAAAAAATTTTTTTTTAATAGGTAAGTAATATTTTACTTATACTTTTAATTTATTCTTTATTTTCTTTTATAAAGTACTATTATTAGTCTAGAAGTACTTTTTTATTACCATTTAAAGTACCTTTTAATTACCTATTATCTCTACTTTCTATCTTACTAGTATACTTATTTTAATAATTTCTTAATTATCTCTTGAATAGTAGGCTACTAAGTAAGTAAACCTTTTACTTATAAATTATTTATAGTATAATTTAATATTATTTAAGTTATCTAAAAAGATATTTTTATTTACTTAGAAAAAGTTAAATAGTTTATTACTAAATAGTCTAATTTTAAAAACTTAAACTTATACTTTACCCTTTTATAATACTACCTAGGTTACTTTTACTATATACTATACTTTTTAAATATAAATTTACTAGAAAAGTACTATTATTATATCTTTACTTATTAGGTCTATACTATTTAGTAAATTTCAACCTATAACCAATACTTTTAGTATAAGCTCCTATTTACTTACTTTAATTAATAGGTTATTAAACTTATTTATACTATTAGTTAAGTAGACTATCTTTATAAAGTTACTACTATAATAAGTAAAACTATTACTTCTTTTATATCTACTTCTTTCCTATTTACCTTTTATAATAGGTTAAGCTTAGTTAATTTGTAATATAATTAAAAGTTTTAATTAGTTATTAATATAAAAAGTAGTTATTACTAAATTATAAGTATAATAGTTTAACTACTTTTTTTTTTAGATTATATTTTTATATTTCTATTTTTTTTATTTCTATATTACTATTTCTTCTTTATAGCTTTTTTATTTTTAAATTAAGTAGTATTTTATTTCTTTTATAGTAATATATAATATTTTATACTTTTCTATATACTAGCGTCTTTCTAGATAGTTTACCTTAATAGTATAACAAGCTTTACTACCTAGTATTTAGCTTAACTATTATTATTTTCTAAGTGTATTTTGATCTGCTATTTTTATATTTATTTAAAACTATTATTATCTTACTTAATAGTTTATTAATACGTTATTCTTAGTTTAATGTTTTTCTAATTAATAGTCTATTACTATCTTAGCTAAAACGTATTTTATTATTCTAATTATTAATCTATTATTTATTCTAGCTAATAAGTTATTATTATTTATTACTATTCTAGTTAATAATCTATATTTATTCTACTTAATTTTCTATTAGTTAGAGTTCTGCTGCTGTAGTTCTTAGAGTAAGTATTATAGTTTAAGTCTTTACGTTAGTTACTATTTATTATAGCTATTTATATATATTTTTACTAAGATAGAATAATATTACCTAGCTATATAGGTATTTAAACCTCTAGTCTATCTTAGCCCTAATAATATATTAGGGTTCCCTGTTACGTACTATCCTCTACAAAGCTTAATTACCTAATACTACTCTTTATATACCTTTAATAACCTATAAAGCTTAATACTATACTAGGCATTACTTTACTATAATACTTTCTAAGACTAACTTTATTATTTACTACTAGTAATAATACTATTAGTTAAGCTATAACTTTATAATTTATTAAGAGCTTTAGAAGCTACTCTAATACTAAAACTACCTATAAAAAAAGGTCTTTAATACTCCTTTGATATAAAGTTTTCTTTATCTATATAGTACCTACTACTATAGTTATAGTATATTATAACTTTTTTAATAATAATATATATATAAATTAGTTATTTAAATAAATTCTATACTTATTAAGCTTAAAAAACTATTTATTAGTTTTACTAGTAAAGTAGTAAAGAATTAAATAAAGTATATAAGCTTTTATTAAAAAGAAGCTAGAGGCTATATAGACTAGGTTATCTTTATAAGGTCTATCTTAATTATTAAAACTATAACTTTAGAAGAGTTAGTTTAATAACTACCTAAAGTTTTTAAGGTACTAAGTTTAATTCTCTACTAAGTTAAACTTATAATCAATAATAGTTTTTACCTTTATAGACCTATAAAAGTATATTATATATTTATCTTCTGGTAAATCTTACCTTAGGCTTGAGTAGGGCTAGCTAATATAATAGATATACTTAGAAAGCTTTTATACTCATTTTAATAAATACTTATTATTTTAGGTTTATAGTGTATTTATACTTATAGTATAGGCAGATAGACACAATATAGTAAGAACTTACTATAGTAACTTAGTATTATTCTAGGGTTTTAGCGTATTTATGCTTGTTGCATAAGTAGATAAACGTAACATAGTAAGATTATAGTATAGTAACTTAGTAAAGAAGCTAATACCTAGCCCCTTTATATATAGTAGATATTAGTAAGAGTACGTAATAATAGTATTAAAAAGTAGATTAACTTTCTTTTAGTAATATTCTACTTAATATACTAGTACAGATATGTAATTAAAAGCCTAGGTAGCTATTAGTTAAAGTTTAGTTAAATAAAAAACTTTAGTTTATATTATAAACTATAGCTAGGTTATAAAAACTCTTTAACTAACTAGTAATCTTAAATATATAATAGGTAGCTTTAAAGGGGGTCTAGGTAATAATAGTTTATATAGGTAAGCTAGTAGATAAAAATTCTTTATAGTTTAAGGCCTAGATACTTCTAACTTATCTTCTATTCTATCTTTAATCTTATCTTACTATAACTAAGATTATATACTTACAGTATAATACTATTACTAAAGCCTAGATATTTAAGTACTATACCTTATAGTAGTTTAATAAGGTATAGATTACTATCTATAATCTCTAATACTATTATAGTACCTTAGAAATCTACAGTAAGATTTCTAAGGACTTAACTAGATAGTAAAAGGAGATAGAGGGTATTATTTAGTATAATAGTAATATATTTTATATAAAAGATCTAGATATCTAGCAGTACCTTAAGGTTAATAAGAGGCTTAAGGTAAAGCTTTATAAGGTTAGAGTTTAGCTTCTTCTTATATAAGTCTATAAAGCTAATAAAGCTTTTTTTTATACTTAGCTTTTTTAACTTAACTAGCTTACTACTAAGTAGTATAATAATACTACTTTAACCCTAAATAAGAGCTGCTTTAAGTAAGCTTTTATAGATTTAAAGTATTATAATTAGAAAATAAGATTAGTAAAGGTAATTAGGTAGGTGTAGTACCTATATATACTATTAGCAGTATAAGGACTAGTAATTATTAGGGTAATAGTAATAGTAATAGCAATAGTAATAGTAATAGAAAGTAAAGAGTTATAACTAGGTTAAACTTTAGCTAAATAAAAACTAATAAACAATTAAAACGCGTGTGTAAAAATAGAAGAATAAGATTCTATATTAATCCCTGTTCTTTAGAGTAGTAACTTAGTATTAAAGCTAATACCTAGCCCCTTTTTATATAGTTAATATTAGTAGGAGTATATAGTAAAAGTAATAAAGAGCTAATTAGCTGCTTCTTAATAACTTACTTCTCAAGATACTTATATAAATACGTATTTAAAAGCCTAAGTAGTAATAAAAATTTAGTTTAGCTTTAGGTTATAAACTATAGTTAAGTTAAAAAAACTCTTTAATTAACTAGTAATTTTAAATATCTAACTAGGTAATAACAGTTTATGTAAATAAGCTAGTATAGAGATATCTTTTATACCTTATAAGTTAAAATCTTTATTTCTCTATTTATTTATCTTATCTTATCTCTCTTTACTACTAAGATTATACCTAATTAATAATATAATTTTATTAGTATAGCCTAGGAGTTTCTATACTGTATCTTACAGTAAACTAATAAATAAAGAATTAATATAAGTAATTACTAATACTAGTACAGTACTCTAAATATCTTTAGTAAAAGCTTTAAAGACCTAGTTAAGTAGTAGAAAGAAATAGAGGGTATTACTTAGTATAATAATATTACCTTCTACCTAATAGATAAAGATATCTTCTAGTACCTTAAAGTTAATAAAAGACTTAAAGTATAGCTTTATAAAGTTAAAGTTTAGCTCTTTCTTTTATAAGTCTATAAGACTAATAGGGTTTTTTTTAATACTTAGCTTTTCTAACTTAATAAGCTTATTACTAGGTAGTATAATAATACTGCTTTAACTTTAAAATAAGAGCTACTTTAAGTAAGCTTTTATAGATTCTAGGTATACTACCTAGAAAAAAAGAATTATAGTAGTATTCTAAGAGGTATTATACCTTACTACAGGACGGTATACTTAATATAGGATAAGGATATAGCTAGAAGTAGTAGTAATAGCGTAAGTAGCGCAATATATTAATTTAGCTTACTTATTATATTAAATCTAATAACTATTATATTTATTAGGTAATATAGCTAAATTAAGTAATATTAAACTTATAAAAGCAATTAGTCTAGGTAGGCTTTATACAGAAAATATACAGTCTTAAAAGACTAAGCTTTTATTACTTATAATTACAAAGTAGCCTCTTAAAATTAGTCTATTCTAATTCTAGTTCTATTAATATAAATAAGATTTTCTAAATAATTACTTAGTTTTTATATACTAGATTACCTATTAAGCGTTTTTTACACTATTATTAACAAAAATTAGATTATAAATTAATATTATAATAGGCTTAGGCTTTGCCTATACCTTAGTCTTAGCTTAGCAGGACTTAAGAGAGATATATATATATTTATAAGATTCTTCTCTACTCTTTAAAGAATAAAATACTATTATTAATACTTTCTATAGCTTAACTCTAAGGCTAGTCTATAATATTTATATTCTCTTTTCTAAAAAATACCCTTTTATAAAAGATAGGATAGATAGTATTACTTAAAGTTACCTTCTCTCTACTAATAATATTATAATATAGGATATCTAAAATAGACTTTAGAAATTATAAGAGTAATAAAAAAAGGAATAGGCTATAATAGCTACATTATAATAACAGCTAGAGAATTTATAAAATCTTTATATTACTATTTTAAGACTTTAACTAGCTCTTTTAGGTAGGGCTTTAGTATTAGTATCTAGACTACTAACTCTAAGACTCCTTTAGAATAAGGCTAGTAAAGGTATAAACTAATAAATACTCTAGTAAAAGCTACTCCTTATAAAAAAATTTATTCTAAGTAATAAAATATACTTTAAAGTATAGAAAGTTACTATTACGTATAAGCTATATACTAATAGTAAGTTTATTAGTAACTTATAAAACTAGTTTATTTTTATTTAGGCTAACTTTAATACTACTATTTAGATAGAAGTTATAGTATACTATAAAACTAGAAGTAAAAACAGACTATAAAACTCTATACGCTTTATAAAAAATTTTAAGTTCTACTATAATAATAATTATAATAAAGAATAGGCCTAGGTAAACATAAAAAAATTTACTAGGAAAAAGTAAAGCTGTTTTTCCAAGTTTTTTATTTAGTTTAAGTAGCTTTTAATATAAAGTAGTAGTAGTAGCTAAAACTATAAGTAAAAGCTTAGTAAAATAAAGTAGGCCCTAAATAGTAATTTATTAATAGTAGTACTTTATTATAGAGTCTTATATATAAACTATAATTTTACTATTAGAAAATATAAAGTAATTATTGTAGATATTAAGACTAAAGCTATTAAGGTATAGATATAATTAACTTTATAAAAACTAGCCCTACTTAAGTAAAATTAAGATAGTAATATTTAAATAATCTATATTAAAGTAGTAAAAACTAGTAATAATATAAACTAGCTAGTTCTACGTAGTTAGAATACTAAGATAGGACTAAAATAGGCTAATTAGGTTCTTAAAGATCTTTTCTACTAATATAAAGCTATAGGCTTATATATATAATATAGAGGGAGTAGATACTATCTCTAAAATTAAACTAATACTATATCTACTAAGTTAGTAAAGATTTATATAGTATAGTCTCTTTAGGTAGATAAGTATTTAGGAAACTTAAAGCCTTTAGTTGAAACTTTAATTAAAAGCCTTATAAAGATACTATAGTAAAAGAGCAGCTACTTTATTAAAAAAAAATATTATAGTAAATATTAGTAATTAAATAAATAAGTTATTGTTTTTAATACCTCTCTTTTCTAATTATACTAAATATAGAAGGGTATTAGTTAACTTAGGGTATAAGTATTTTAGGGTAATTAGTAAAAAAGTTATAGAAAGGATAAGGCTAAAGCTAGTAAATATTCTACTATAAGTATTATAATAAGTAGTAGGCCTGCTTTTTAATACTTAAATTACTTAGTTAGCTATTCTAAACTATAACTTAGATAGCTAATTAAAATTTATAGTAGCCTATATAATACTAAGCTTAGTATATAATATAATCCTAAAGAAACTATAAATAAGATAAAAATAGGTTATATTAGATATAGCTAAGAACTAGTTAGTAATAAGATAAGTAAGTAATATAACTATTAAAAAATATAGTAGTAGGCCTTAGGTATTTTTAAAGAATTATATAAAAGTTAAAGGAATAAATAACCTAATTTATAAAGATATAGTATAAAAAGTAGTACTTACTTAGATCTACTTCTTTAGCTTATAAGATATAACTTATACTATTAATACTATAAGAATAGAGTAGAGTACTATAGAATTTAATAGAACTAAAACACTAATACTGCTTCTAGAACTAATAGACTTTATAGACATCGTTAATAAAGATAAGGTATTAAAACTACTTTTATATAAAAGCTAGCTAGATTATTATATATAACTTTAATAAGATAAAAATAAATAGGAATTAAAATTACTATAAGGTCTATTATACTTTATATTATAAAACTAGCTACTAGAACTTTATAGGCAGGTACTAGAACTTATAAATAAGAAATAGATTTACGTAAACTTATTCTTTATAAAAGTAGCTATACTACTTATTAAAAAATTATTAGAAGGATAAAGGCTATATATTAACTACTAAAGGCTAAATAAGATAATAGCCTTAGACTAATACCTACTTCCTTTAATAAAGAAGACTTTATAGATACTAATAGATACTTACTAGTTTATAAAAGTAAATATATAAGTAGCCTTTTATAAACTTTATATAGCTAAAGGGAATAAGGCTTTAATAGTATTTTAAATAAAGTTTAGACTTTTTAAGTAAATAGTTTACTTTATAAAACTATCTAACCCTAGAGGACAGAGATTAATATATTACGTTACTATTGTGTTTTAGTTACGCACGCGTTTTAATTACTTATTATTTCTTATTATAGAGTTAAACTAACTATAGTAGCTAAAGTTTAACCTAGTTATAACTATCTACTTTCTATTACTATTACTATTACTGTTGCCCTTACTACTACCTCTTTATTCTTATTCTATATAAATTCTATAGTTCTGCAGGAAGGTTTTATACCTTCTAAATTACTTCTATAAGTTCTATTTTCTAGGCAGTATACTTAGAGTCTATAAAAGCTTACTTAAATCACTTCTTATCTTTAGTTAAAACAGTATTATTATATTACTTAGTAGTAAGGCTATTAAGTTAGAAAAGCTAGGTATTAAAGAAAGCCTTATTAGCCTTATAAACTTATATTCTTAGAGAATAGGGATTAATGTATTACGTTACTATTATGTTTTAGTTACGTATGCGTTTTAATTACTTATTAGTTCTTATTATATATTAACACTAACTATAGTAGCTAAAGTTTAACCTAGTTTTAACTATTCACTTTCTATTACTATTACTATTACTATTGCCCTTACTACTACCTTCTAATAAAGTTAGCTAGCTTTATCCTTATTTTATATTAATTCTACAGTTCTGTAGTAAGGTTTTATACCTCTTAAATTACTTCTATAAGTTTTTTTTTCTAGGTAGTATACCTAGAGTCTATAAAAGCTTACTTAAAACAACTCTTATTTTTAGTTAAAATAGTATTATTATACTACTTAGTTGTAAGGCTATTAAGTTAAAAGAGCTAGGCGTTAAAAAAAGCCCTATTAGCCTTATAGACTTATATAAAGAGGAGCTAAACTTTAACCTTATAAAGCTTAACCTTAAGCTTCTTATTAAGTATAAAATACTGCTTAATATCTAAATTACTTAAGTAAAATATATTACTATTATACTAAGTAATTTCTTCTATTTCTTTTTACTACCTAACTAGGTTCTTAGAAATTTTACTAGAGATATCTAGAGTACTATTCTAGTACTAGTAATTACTTACTTTAATCCTTTAATTATTAGTTTACTATAAAACGTAGTATAGGAACTCCTAAGCTACGCTAATAGGATTATATTATTAGTTAGGTATAATCTTAGTTATAAAGAAAAATAAGATAAGATAAATAAAATAGATAGATAAATAGATAAAGTATTTAGATTTTAACTCTTAAAGCGTATAAGATATTTACATACTAGCTTATCTATATAAACTATTATTACCTATACCTTCTCTAAAGCTGCCCTAGTTATATATTTAGAATTACTAATTAATGAAAGAGTTTTTATAACCTAGCTATAGTTTATAATACAATCTAGGGTTTATAACTAAACTAAACTTTAACTAATAGCTACCTAGGCTCTTGAATAGGCGTCTATACTAGTATATTAAGTAGCTAGTTATTAAAGAGATAGTATTCTAATTAGCTCTCTATTACTATTACTATATACTTTAACTAATATTTACTATATAAAAAGAGGCTAAGTAATAGCTTCTATACTTAGTTACTATATTAGATTCTTACTATATTACGTTTATCTGCTTATACTAGAAGTATAAATACGCTATAAACCTAAAATTATAAACTTATTTAAGGAGAAGCTAAACTCTAACTTTATAAAGCTTTACTTTAAGCTTTTTATTAAGTATAAGATATAACTTAATATCTAAATTACTTAAGTAAAATATATTACTATTATACTAAGTAATCTCCTCTATTTCCTCTTACTACCTAACTAGGTTCTTAAAAATCTTACTAGAGATATCTTAAGTACAATACTAGTACTAGTAATTACTTACTTTAATTCTTTAATTATTAGTTTACTATAAAACGTAGTATAGAAACTTCTAAGCTGTGCTAATAGAATTATATTATTAGTTAGGTAAAATCTTAGTTATTAAGAAAGATAAAATAAGATAGATAAAATAAATAGATAAATAAATAAATATCTTAACTCTTAAGGCGTATAGGATATTTATATACTAGCTTATTTATATAAACTATTATTACTTATACCCCCTTTAAAGCTGCCTTAGTTATATACTTAAGATTACTAGTAAATTAAAAAGTTTTTATAACTTAGCTATAGTTTATAATATAATTTAAGGTTTATAACTAAACTAAACTTTAACTAATAGCTACCTAGGCTTTTAAATATACGTCTGTACTAGTATATTAAGTAGCTAGTAATTAAAGAGATAGTATTTTAATTAGCTCTCTATTACTATTATTATATACTTTAACTAATATTTACTATGTAAAAAGGGGCTAGCTAATAGCTTCTATACTAAGTTACTATATTAGATTCTTACTATGTTGCGTCTATCTGCTTACACTAGAAGTATAAATACACTATAAACCTAAAATAATAAAACTATCTAAAGCACTAGTATTAGTTTAATAGTATATTAATAGGGTACTAAAGAAGATACTTAGTAGTATATTAATAGTATACCTTTATAATATACTAGTATATTTATTAGGGTCTTAAAAAGACTATATAGAAAAGATATACTAGGTTCTAACTCTAATAGAGAAGGTAGGACTAAGCCTTAATATTAAGAAATATATATTTATATTTAGAGAGGTAAAATACCTTAGCTATATAATTAAGGTAGAGAAAGTAGTTTAACTAGACCTAAAGAAGTTATAAGGTATTTAGAAATAGAAACTACTATTAAATATTTAAAAAGTAGGAAAATTTTAGAATTTATTAATTTTTATAAAGATTTTATTTTAAAGTTCTCTAAAGTTATAGCCTTACTAAACTAATTAATAAAAAAGAATATACCTTTTTTATAGTAAAAGAAAAGGGAATAATTATTTCTATTTTATAAAATAGTATTTATATTAGGCCTAATTTTAGTATAATAAGATCTAGTATAGGAAATAGTAGTAAAGCTAAACTATTTAAGAATTACTCTTAAAGGTTACTTATTATAAAAGGTTAAAGAAGTATTATAGTTAGTAGTATACTACTTAGTAGCCTTAATAGTAGAGTAAAGGGTTTATCTTATTTATAATAAGAAGCTTATAGCTATAATAAAATATCTTAAAGTGTAGTTATTAAAACTTGAAAGTATATACTAACTATTTTTAATTTTAATAAACTACAAAATCCTTAAATACTTTACTACTAAAAAAGAACTTAGTAAGTAGTAATACTACTAGGCTAAAATACTTTTTAAGATTAGTTTCTACTTAAAGTACTATCTAGACTAATTAGTATTATAACCTAATATAATAAGTTACTATAAATAAAATAAAAAGCTAAAGTTAAGATAATAATTATATATAATAATACTATTAAGTATAGCTGCACTTAAAACTACTAAAATAAAATATTTTATAGTAGTACTATAAAGAACTTAGGTATTTACAGATATATATATATAAAGGTTATAAAAAATAGTAGTAGTAGAAGACTTATAATATAAAATCTAGCTAAGTACTATCTAGTAAAAGTTATAAAATTTTCTAGAAAAAGCTAAGATAGTATAGTAAATTAAAAATTACTTAATTAGTACCTATAGGATACTACTTTAGTATAGAGTAACATAGCTACTATTTTAAAAACTTCTTATAATAATAATAATCTAATATAAGTATAAATTAGGACTTATAGGCTATTCTAGTAAGACTATAATATTTTAAATTCTAAGGTATAACTATTATTAGAATAGAATATATTAAGATATTATATAATATATTTAGAATTATTACTAGTATAATATATATATTTAATAGAAGAAGTACTAAAAATTATTATAGCCTATTCTAGTAGTAGATTAGTACTAGTTTTAGATTTTAATAGATTTTATAGTTAACCTACTAGCTACTTTAGTAGAGGTAATATAATACCTTTTTATAATTACTAATTAACTATCTAAATATATTTAGCTAGAAGTAATAATCTTTATAACTACTAAATTCTATATAAAGGTCTTTTATAATATATAGTAATATTTTTAAAGATTCTTCTTTTTAATTATATTAGATTACGGCTTAGACTAGCTAGATACCTTTTAAACTATACTATACTTCTTAGTAAAAATTAATAATCTATTTTTAAAAACCTATTACCTCTAAACTAATAGAGGTAAAGAAAGATTAAACTAAGAAGTCTAAGTAGTACTATAAGTAATAGTATACTTTAAATAAATAAACTAGTTAAAATACCTCCTAGCTTACTAGTTAATATTAAATAATAGAAACTTAAGTATAATAAAAGTAGGCCTAAACCTACTTTGAAAAAAATACTATAGACCTACTTTAATAAACTATACTGCCTAAAGTACATATAAGGACTCTAAAAGGTAGAGCTATATAGTTCTTAAAATACTTAAAATTAAAAGTAGACCTAACCTAGGTAGCTAGCTCTAGCTTTTATATAGTAATACTAGTAGAAATCTATAAATAAGTTTTAAAGACCTAAAACAAAAATAAAAAGTAAGTAATAAAGTTTAGTTTTTAATATAAAATTTAAAAATAATTTATCTTAGTAAAAAACTTAATTAGCTATAAGTTAAGTATATAGTTATATATATACTAAGTTTACTTATAGTTATATTAGATTTACTAGAAAACCTATATAAAATAGTATATATAAACCTAGTTACAATAGAAGGTAATAACCCTTTTTTATAATAAGCTTTAAAGAATACTTACTTAAGACCTACCTTAGTCTTCTAAAAAAAAAAATAAAGACCTAAATAAATAAATAATAAATAAAATCCTATATATTAAGAATATAAAAGAAAATAAAAGAAGATAAGCTTTAGTAAAATAAGAAAGTTAGGCTACTCTAATATTAACCCTATAAAGTAATATATAAGATATAAAGGTACTAGTTAAGTTTAAGGCTAAATAAGGGAATATAAAATACTATAATAGCTTATAATAAAGAATAAATTAATATAATATAGTTATATTAAAGTTAAATTAAGACTACTAAAAGCAGCCCTAATATATAAAACTATAAATAAAAGGTTTTAGGAAGGTACTTTACTATAACTCTAAAAGAGGCTAGCTTAAGTTAAATTAAAATAAAAGTTACCTACTTACCTAATATTAAAGTAACCCCTAATAGTAACCTAACTTATAATAGTAAAAAAGATTTAAGTTCTACTAAAAGCTACTATTTTTACTATTATAGTACTAACTATAGGTATTATAAGTCTTTTTTTTCTTTATATTAGTATCCTCTTTAGTCTTATTAATACTTTTTATAATAATAAAGTCTTTAATATAACTATTTACTATAAAATAGTAAAGAAGTAAAGTAGGTATAAAGGAAGCTTAGAAAGAATAAAGTATAAATAGAAAAAGATAATAAGATAGTATATAACTACTTCTAAGAGGTAATAAACTAAAATTACTACTAGCCTTTTAAAAGAATACTCTACTACTAGAACTAGACCTATAGTAGCTAGTATAGTAATAGTATAAAAATAGTATATTTTTATCCTTTAAGGAGTAATAATAATAAGTAAAGGCATAAAGTATATACTTAATATAGTAGTTTAAAGGCAAAGCCTTAATATAGTAAGTAAAGGCCTTAAGAAAGTTTAAATTAAAGTTAGTAATAGTACTATATTAAAAAAAAAAAATATACTATAATTATAGTTTAGCTATTAGTTACTACGCCTAAAGTATTTTTTAAACCTATAATATATTAGTCCTAGTACTAAAACTACTTCTTAGTAGTATATATAATTTTATAAGTTATTTAATTACTAGGCCTAAAATAGAAATATAATAGAGTTATAAAAAGCTAAAGAAAGGGTAAAAACTTAAACTTATTCTTTAAGGTAAAGAACTATACTACTTTATAATAGATTTTAGTAATAGAATTAAATTAAACTATAAGGTTCTACTTTAAAATAGTACGCTTAAAGGATTATTAAAAGTATATATTAAAGTAGAAAACCTTTAAGTAAAAATATAGTATATACTAGTTATTAGCTTAACCTAAATAGTACTATAAGTAATTTAAGTTTTAATATAATACTTCTTATTAGCTTAATTTATATTACAAAAATTTATACTAAGTGGAAAATATATATTAAAGAGTAAAGTTTATAAAAAAGAAGTTATTATTAAAAATATAAGTTTTTTTACCCTTATAGTAAGCTTTATAGGTAGTAGAGCTATAACTAGGTATATACTTAGTATAATTAAAGATATATATTGAAGAAAAATATTTATAATAACATTAGTTTTAAATAGGGCTATATAAGAGGCCTTATTTTTTAAATCTTCTTATATACTAGAATTACTAGTATAATAGTAAGGTTTTTTTTACTTAATAATTAGTAAATATATAAAGAAATAAAAACTAGATATATAGAATTATTAATGCCTAAAGAATAACTTTAGCTATTATTAAGTAGCCTTCTACTAAAAGCCTTAGTACCTACTATATTAAAAATACTATTAAAAGTAATATTAGCTATAATAAAAAGTTATTAGCTATATAAAAAAGCTAAAGAAGTATAATAAAGAAAGGTAAAAAGAGGTATAGTAAAAAAGTTAAAATAGTACTTTATAAATATAATTATTATAATAAAAAGAAGGTATAAGATTAGTATAAAAATAAGAATAAGTAAAGGTAGCTATAGTACTAATATGTAATAAGCTACTAGTAGTTATAAGGCTTAGTATAGTATAAAAAGAATTATACTAAAATAATAAGCCTACCTAATAAGTATAGCAAGATATAAAAAAAAATAAAGGTAGAGTAAAGAGGTATATAATAGGCTTAGGCTTTGCCTATACCTTAGTCTTAGCTTAGTAGGACTAGAGGGATATATATATATATATATAGAATTCTTTTTTACTTCTTAGAGAATATAATACTATTATTAATACTTATTACAGCTTAACTCTAAGGCTAGTCTATAATAAATATAACTACTAGTTCCTAAGCTTTTAAGCTCTAGCTAAACAATTTAAATAAATATTTAGGGTTTTTAAGAAATAAATTTAAAAAATAATTAATTAGCTAGTTTAATACACCTAAATACTTATATAGTAATAATAACTATAAGAAGAAAATATTACACTTTTATTTCTAGTAATAGACTCTATATTATATTAATTTAATTATTAAAAAAAAAAGAAATAGGCCTAGACTTTTACAACCTAATATATATTCTATAAATCTATTAATAATTTTAGAAATTCTTTAATACACTTTTCTTCTACCTATCTTAATATCTATTAAAATATACTTACGAAATTTATTCTAGCTAGTACTTAGTTAAATTAGATTACTATATTAGTATACTAGTATTAAGCTCTGCGTTATTACTATTTTAGTACTAAGTTTATATTTTTAAAATCTTAATAACTATACTTAACTCTTATTTTAGTTATAGTCTATAGGTTTACTATAATAGTTTATAGAAACATCCTCCTTGCTAAATCCTACCTATTTATAGAGAGCTTCTTTTTAGTAGTTTATCTTATTAAGCTCTACGTTTATACTTATTAGAGTTATACTAGTTTTAGAAAATTTTATCTTCTTTTTATTCTAGATTAATATACTCTTAGAATATATCTATTTAGAACTAATTATAGATCTTAAAATAAATATTTCTTTAGTAATTATAATTCTTAGATAGCTTAAATCTATAAGGTAGTAAATAACTTTAATATTAAATAAATTACTTTATATTTAATAATTAATCTAGAGACTAGATAAACGCCTAATTAGTTACTATAATATATACTACTAAAGTTATAAGTCTTAAAGCTACTCTTATTATAAGGGTACTATAAATAGGTAATTAAGAAATAGAATAAAAAGGTATTTATTAAAATATTAGATAGATTCTTAAGGTATAAGCCCTAGGAATTTATAAGTACTATATACTAAAGCTTTAAGAGCCTTATGCTCTTAGCCTAGAGGTTTACTAAAGATATATAACAGGCTAGGCCTAGTAGAACCTTAGTAAGTAAAGCCTTAGAGCTTGGCTACTCTAACTACTAACGCCTACTAGAAACAGCTAGTACACTACTAGAAGGACTATAAGTAGAGGAAAACTAGTACTATAGATCCTTAGCAAATTTATCTAATTTATACTAGTAACTACCCTTAGAGTTAGCCTTTTACATTTAAATTTGCTTATAAAAACTCCTCTAAGAATTAGAAAAGTCCTAGAAAACTACTAGTAGTATATCTATTAAGAGAGATACTATAGTTACTAAGCTAAAAGCAAAAGCTTTATAGCTAGTAGAGATAGGCTTTACGTAGGAAGTAATTAAAATACGCCTTTAAACTATAGCTAGATAGAACCTAGATAAATAAGAAGTATAGCTAAAGCTTTAACTAGTTTCCTAAAGTCTCTAAGAGGATAAATAATAGATAATAAGGTTTATAAATATACTAATCTTAATAGCTAGCCTATTATTAGTAGTAGCTAGTAAATAACTAGTTAATAAACCTAATAAATAATCCTTCTTAAAAGAATTGCAAAATGCATTATAAATACTAACCTAAAAAATTAATATTCTTAAGAATAGTATACTACTACTACTTACCCTAGCTAAATAAAGGGTATAATAATTAGAAGAAGAGGTACGTAGACTAAAGGCAGTTCTAGAACTAGTTTTTCTTATAGTACTTATTAAAACCTACATAAAAAACCTTAAAATACTAGATTCTAACTACTTTAATAGTAATTAAAAGAACTATTAAAGGTTTTAGACTTAAATAAACTATAAGCTAGAGTGCAATATTAAAGGACTAGAATTAAGGCCTAGATATATCTTTAACTAGTTAAAGGGCCCTACTGCTAGTATTACTCTATTATAGATAGATTATAATAAAATAGGTACTATAAAAGGGCTATAGATATTCCTAGATAAATAATTTACTAATAACTTATATACTAAAAGAGCTAAATAGAAGCTCTAAATCTTCTAATAAAAGAAGCTTTTATTATAATATTTTAATATAGAGTTTATAAGGCTAGCCTTTAAAGTAAAAGAAGAGGGTAATATAAATAACTTAAAGACAAGGTACCTTAGCGCCTTATAACCTAACTTATAGGACTAAATAATTTCTGTAGATATACTAAGTAACTAGACTATCTAGTTACTAATAACTTAGGTAGTTATAATTAAAGAAAATCTCTTTAGGGCTAGAATTAGGTCTACCTTCTTATAAACAAGATTTCTATAAAATAACCCTATAAACTAGGAGCTATTAAAAGCCTATTTAGGTAGGTTAATTAAAAGAGTAAATAGATCTTATAGAAAAGCTAAATAGGCTATAAAGAAAGAACACTTATAATATAAAGAGAAAAACCTATACCTATATTATAAAAAAGCTAGGTACTACGCTAATAAGTGCCTCTAAGTACTAGCTAACTAACTAATAAGAGCTACCCTTATAATAGCCTATAATTTAGAGGAGTTTTCTAATAAAGGTATAATAAACTTAGAAAACTAGAAACCTCTATATATAGATATAAGTAGGAGTATAAAGAACTAGATTAAAGAAAAGAAAGGTTCTTATTATTTTAGTAGAACTAGCTAGATAAGAAACTACTAATAGTCTATATAATTATAAATAATATAGCTGTAGTATCTACTCTAATTAATACTAGCTACTTAACTTATTTAATTATCTCCTTTAAGTTTATAAGATAAAATAATCTAGTATATACTATAATTATATAAAGACCTATTAAAGGAATAAGTAGAAACTCTACTTAGATAAAGTTAGCTATCTAAATATAGATAGATATAGATAGCTATAAAGAAGAAGTATAGGCCTATAAGCTAGAAGGTAATAAAGAATATAACCTTATCCTAAGAAGACCTTAGATAGATAGATACTAGGTAACTTTAGCTCCTATAAAGAAATCTATATTTATCTATAGTAGCTAAACAAGAATATAGAGTAGAGAAGGCAGAATACTAGTAGAAATTCCTAAGGCTATTAGTATATATACTTATATAATTTAGACAAAGCACTTCTAAAAAAATAAGTAGATCTAATTATACTCTACCTCTATAGTAAATATTAAGAAAGTACTAAAAAAGAAAAAGATAGTTAACCTCTAGAAGAAACTACTAACCTACTTATAAAGTAAGTTTAGGACCTTTCTAAGAAAAGAGGCTAATAAGCTTACGCTACTAAGAGAAACTACTATTAATTACTTAATTAAAATTATAGAAAAAAATAGTAAGCTAGTAGAAATTCTATAGAGGCTACTTTATAACATATCTAGAGAGGAATTACTAGTACTATAGAAGGAACTTATATTATACCTAGACTATAGGTTTATCTAGGTAAGTAAACCTAGCACTACTATACCTATACTATTTATAAAGAAATCTAGAGAAAAGCTATAATTTTATATAGATTACTAAGCGTTAAATACTATTATATATAAGAATAGATACTTTCTTCTCCTTATTTATAAAACTCTATCCTAAATTACAAAAGTAAAGTAGTTTATAAAGGTAGACGTAATTTAAGCCTTCTACTAGATATACATAGTAGAAAGAAATAAATAGAAGATAGTATTTTATACCTAATTTAGGCTATATAAATAGCTAGTTACTCTATTTAGCCTTACTAATATACCTAGCATATTCTAATAATATATTAACTAGGTACTCTAGAAAGATCTAAACATCTACTGCTTAGCCTATATAAATAATATACTAATCTACTTAGATAGATTATAAGAAGACTATAAATACTAGGTTAAAGCAATTATTTAGAAACTTAGAAAAGTAGGCCTATAACTAGATATAGATAAATATAACTTTAGCGTTAAGAAAACTAAGTACCTAGGTTTTATAATAGAGGTAGGTAACAGTATCTAGATAGATCTAGAAAAGATAGTAGTAATCTATATATAGAAATAGCTATAAAGTACTAAAGGCATTTAGAGTTTTATAAGATTTATAAACTTCTACTAATAATTTATTAAGGGATTCTTAGAAATTATTACTCTACTAACTAAACTTATAGGAAAAGAAACAATATTCTAGTAGAAAGAACTCTAAGAAATAACATTTTTAAAGCTTAAGAATACCTTTATTTCTAAGCTATTATTAGCTAATTTTAACCCTAAGCTAGAAATAATAATAAAATATAATATATTTAGGTAGGTAATAGGAGAGGTCCTCTTATAGTTTAGAAAAAATAGGCTACTTTATATAGTAATATACTATTTAGTAAAGAATATAACAGCAGAAGTTAACTATACTATATATAATAAAGAGCTACTAGCTATTATAAAATATATAGACTAATAGAGAACTAAACTTTAGTAAGTTTTAAAGTTTATTATTATTATAAACTATAAGAACCTAGAATACTTCTATACTATAAGGCTATTATCTAAAAGATATATACGCTAGTTAAATATACTTAGCTAATTTAACTTAACCTTTATATATTACCTAAAGAAGGTTAATAAAAGAGTAGATATACTTTCCTAAAAAGAGAAAGATCTACCTATAAGTTAAAATAATAAATATATAAAGATAAGAGAATTTTAACTTCTATAACTATATATAAAGAGCTACTCCTAACTTAAGAAAAAGAAAAAGGTAGGTATTTTATTCTACTACTAAATACAAAGTTTATAATTCTAGAAACCTAATAGTATACTTACAGTAGATAATAACCTCTTAATAAAACCTAATAATATACCTATAAAAGCTAGAACTAATTCTGCCCTAGCCTATAATAGCTTAGAAGAACTTAAGATAATATAGAGAGATATAGCTAAAAATAATCTAATATATAAAAGAGTAAGAAAAGCTATAAAAATAGGCTAAAAAAAGTTTCTACTAGACCTAAACTTAAAAGTCTTATTAGTAAAATATAGTATTAATAAAAGAGAGTTCCTATATTATTAAGGGTAAAAATAGGTACTAGATTTAGAGAAACTGTATACTAAAATTATTTTAAAAACCTATAAATTTCTAGCTATAGGCTATTTAGGCTATAAAAACACCTATATAATCCTAGCTTATAACTACTTCTTTCTAAGAATATTATTTATAATAAGGTAATTTATTTAAAACTATAATATATATAGAAGAACTAAGCCTTAGAGGAAACTAAAAAGGAAGCTACTAAGGCTACTCTTCCTCCTAAATAGGGTATAGAAGAAAATCTTAATAGACTTTATTATTAACTTACCTATAAGTAATAGGTACTAGTACCTTATAGTAGTTATAGATAGGTTAAGTAAAGATATAATACTTATTTTACTAAGAGACTTAGATACCTAAATAGTAGTAAAAGCCTTTATAAAAAGGGTTATAGCCTACTATTAGCTTCTAGATACTATTATATCTAATTATAGTAGTTAGTTTATTAAAGATTTTTAAAGAACCTTCTATAGAAAATTAGGTATTATATGCTAAGTATTTATAGAATACTACTTAGAAACTAATAGTACTACTAAAAGAATAAATAGTACTATAAAAGCTTACCTATAAGCCTATATTAATTAGAAATAAGATAACTAAGTACTAATATATTTTACTACTTAAATTACTATTAAAAGAAGAAACACAGTATCTACTAGCATTAGCCTATTCTTTCTATAATATAGATATAATATAGATGTAGTATAAGAAGATATAGAATAGGTAATTTAGTAATAATATTAAAGGCCTAATAATTTAGAAAAGTTAGATAAAGTACTTACTATAAAATTTATAAAAACACTAGATTATATATAAGTAAGAATAGTAGAAGCCTAATAACTATAAGAAATCTAGGCTAACTACTATTAATAAGAAGTACTATAACTATAAGAAGAGAACTAAGTATAGTTATAGTATTAAAAATACTTCTTTAATAGTAAGCTAAGTAAGAAACTAGACTAAAAAAATATAAAGTTCTAAGTAGAAAAGGTAATCTCTCTTTATACTATAAAATTAAATACTTTCTTTAGTATTTACCTAGTATTTTATATAGATAGGCTACAGCTATACTTTAGAAACCCTCTAATAAAATAAGATACTAATAATTACTAACCTAAAAGTATATTAGAAAATATTAATAAAGAACTAAAAAACTACTAAAAAATTAAAGAAATTATAGGTAAAAGGTAGAAATAACACAGTAGAGAGTATAAGAAATAATACTTAGTTAAATAGAAAGACTATACTATAACTTTATAGAAGCTAGTAAAAAACTTTAAAGAAGCTAAAGTACTAGATAGCTAGTTAGCCTTTTTTAAAAAAAAATAAAATAATACTAGTAAATTACTAGAAAATTTTTAAAAGGGTTCTTCTAATAAACTATAATAATACTAAAGCTTCTAATAATAGTAGGGTAAAGGTAGAGGAAGTAATATTTTTAGTAATAAGTATTATAAGAAACTATAGGTAGTTTACTAACAGATACTCTTACTAAGGCTAAGAATATAAATAGTTAAGAAAATTAAAATATTACTAGAAAGAGAATAAGAAAAATTAGTTAATAAGTATAAAATTAACTACTTATAGGTAGCTAAAGTATTACTAATAGGGTACTATAGGCCTAAAATACTATACTATACTAGGTATTTACTAGAATACTAAAGGAAAAACTTAAGAAACTACTACTATATTACTTTATTCTTACTACTAATAGTAGTATTATTCTTAAAAGTATTCTAATTACTACTACTAACCTTATTCTTATAGATAGGTAACTCTTAAAGTTTAAAAAAAGGAAAGATAAGCTTAGTAATAATATTAATAAGATACTTAGTCTAACCCTTAGTAGTCTTAGCCTAGAAAAATATAGAAATTAGCTAAGAAAATAGTAAAATTAGAAAAGAAACTTACTAAAACTAAGATAGCTTTACTTTAATAATTAAGTATAGCCTAAATATTACTAAGCTTAACTATAATAGTATAAAGAAGTAACTTAGTAATAGTATTACTAAAGTTATTATTCTAATACTTAGGCTAACTAATAGACTTCTTCTTAGCCTTAAACTAAGCCTTAATAAGCTTAAAACCTAACTTATTAAAGTAGGTAGTAATAGACTTTATAGTAATATTACTAATAGAGATAGTAAAAAGACTATAAAGAAAAGTAACCTTAACCTTAAGCTAATTAGGAACTTATATAAGAGTTAACTAGTAGTACCTAAATAAAAATAAATATTACTTACCTTATAATAAGTAGTATACTGCTCCTAAGAATAGTAGGTATAAAACTACTTACTTTTTTTAAAAATATAAGCCTCTTTATCTTCTAGAAGATAGTAGGTATAGCCTAAGTAAATAGGTAGCTAGAGAGGCTTATAGCTCTTAGTAATAAAGGTAGAGGTAGAGGTAGAAATAATACTAGTAGTAATAGATAAGTAAGTAGTAAAGCGTAAAGCTAATAAAATAAGAAGTTAGTAAAAAAAAAAGTAAATCTAGTAAACTAAATAAACTTATAAATAAAGGTAAAGCCTTTTTATTACTTTTAGTAGTAAAATAAGTTTACTTCTTTACTAAAGACTTTTTTAAAGAGCTAGTAGCTATAAAAAAGAACTTAGAAAATAAGTAAGGCTTCTTAGTTAAACCTACTATTATAGTAGTAGGTAAAGTAAAAGTTAAGGTAGGTAAAGTTAGTATAGCTATAGTAAAAATTATATATAGAGGTAGGTTAATACATTATATTATAGTAAAGTTAAAATATAAAATTTTTTACTAAAGAGAGGCTTATATAATAGGCTAGACCTAGTAGAACTTTAGTAAGTAAAGCCTTAGAGCTTAGCTACTCTAACTACTAATACCTACTAGAAACAGCTAGTATGCTACTAGAAGGACTATAAGTAGAAAAAAACTAGTACTATAGATTCTTAGTAAATTTATCTAATTTATACTAGTAACTACCCTTAGGGTTAGCCTCTTATAAGATAGGCTAATAAGAGCTTAGATAGAAATACCTATAATACTTATATACTTAGTAATAGCTTATTTTATATTTAATAGATATTAGTAAATAAGTCTATTTTTCTAGTTCTTTTTTATATAAGAAATATAGTACTTATATAGGTCTAGTTACACTAGTAAATAGGTTAGGGTTAGGTTAGAGTAGAGTCTTTTATAAGTATAACCTAACTCTTAACTAACTTATACCTAATGTATAGTTTACTCTAACTTAACCTTAACCTAAGTTTTTTATACTAGTATTAGATTAAAGTTAGGTTAAAGTTCTATAGACCTTAGGAAGAAGTTAGGTAAGCTCTACTAATTAAAAGACTTTACTATAGTTTATTATTATATACCTAGATAGCTATACTCTAATTTAGGTCTGTATAACCTAACCTTAATTTTAATTAAATATATAGTTTACTTTAACCTAACCTTAACCCTAAGCTTAGACTACTTTAACCTAACTATAACCTTAAGCTTAAACTACTCTAACCTAACTCTAACCTAGAGTCTATATAACTCTAACTTAACTCTAACCTGTTATTAGGTACTCTAAACCTATTTACTAGCGTAGGTCTAGTTAATATCTATGCTTATTATTAGCTTATCTTACTTTTTATTTTGGGAACGTACCTTTTAAGTACTACTATGTTTAAACAAAATATATATTTGTCTAATTGCTTTTAGTTATTTTACAACGTCCCCTAGAACAAATTTTCCTAAACTTAAAGCTTAGGTTAGTAAGAAAAAAGGCAGAAAAAAAGCCTAATTAACATCAAGAGATGAGCCTTTACAAACGACACGGATACATTTCCATTACTGTTCTAAACTTATTTCACGGTATCTGCTTATAAATTCCTTCCAATTTGCCTTCTCTCGTGATTTACCCATCCCTACAATACCATCTCCTTCACTCCAACCGGCCTCATCATCCATTTTATGAAGGTGCCGCATGGTTGGTCTCCCATGAGGACAAGACCACGGTTTATCCATTGTTCCCATGTGTCTTACAATGCTCTCCATCTGTGTATCTTGCAAAGTCCGACCGACCATGACAGAGCTCCTGCACGCACGGCTTGCGAGTAGCTTTCTGATTTTGGAAGGGCGTGGTATATATGGAGATGTCGATGACGAAGATGAGGGCGGACTTTCCAGGAGGAGTGCGAGTAGTTCTTCGAGGTCGGTGAGGGTGAACGTCACATCTCTGGACATGGGAAGAGAAGTGAGTCTTGTGTGACGCCCAACTTGGACATCAGCGTCATCGTCTGGGATGTCAATGTCGACAACAAATCCGTTTGCAGTCAGTACGTGTTTATTAGCGAGGATAATCTCCTCCTCCACGGCAGTGAGCTCTAGCGTATGGGGATGCACCAGCCGTTGTGAAGAAAGCTCAGTAGACGCGGACAATCGTTCGAAATTGTACTTCTCGTCGCTGGCATGCTGATCGATGATGAACAGATTGTAAGTGGGCAAAACTGAGGTAGGTGGTAGGACAGCAACGATGAATCCTCGATTGAATTGACCAATGATACGCAATCTGTTAAAGTCTTCCTTTTGCACTGTGAGCGACAAACGTTCTTCCGGGTCCTCTCTGCTGAGTTGTGTACATGTGGGAATTTCTCTCGCCGTTATTGATCCTGGAAATGTTCCGACTGCGGATTGGAGATTGCATACGTGTCGGGCGATTGAAGTAACGTCTGTCTCGATCACACGCTCAAGATTGATAGTCCAGTACTTGTTCTGAGAGACCTTAAACAACCTGCTCGCGCGTTTCAAACTTACATCCGTAGGTCCGGCGGCAGCGTCTTCGGCCTCAGCGATCATTTGCGCAACCTTTGCGTCCTCCCTGATTTTTTTCTCTGACTCGTCGAGATATTCAGCACTCGAATCTTCAGCGTCTTCATAAGAGACTAGCTCATCCGATGATACATCCTCCAAGGACCTGTCTTCGGTATACAATGAAGGAGCAGGTGGAGCGCTTGATAAGTCAACTAAATCGTCGCTCTCTGGTACTTCAAATGCCTTGCGCGGGAGCGGTTTGCGTGGAGAAGGAGAGCGTGCTGGCGTACGTGGCATGTCATCTTGTTCATCATCATCACTTTGTTCCTGGCAGTTTCCAGTCTGCGTACCGGGTGCTGCGAGACCATGTAAACTCTTGGTAAACAGCATTCTCTTTGAGGTTTGGTTCAAAGGCGTACCATCCAGAGAGTATTTCGGCGTATGTATCCTAGCTCGCTTCGAAGATCTCGTTTGGCTTCCATGCACAACCGTTGACAGCGTTGTTGTTCCTCCCACCGTGATTGTAGCTTGTTGGGCCGGCGTACGCATTGGACGCATGCGATCAAATGCGTTCTGAATTGTACTTTGTGATAATGACCTCTGTGGAGTTTGCTCGATTACTGGAACATTCGGCTCGTCTGGCTCGATTGCAGTGGGATCCGATAATTCCAAAGACTGTTCCCGCGCTATCCTTTCGACTTGCTGGAATTCCGTGCGTTCCGTGAAGTTTTCTAGAGCCTTCGAGAGATGCACTGACTGGGTTAGAACCGCAGAGCCCGGCTGTTCGGGCTCGAATAACGGTGATTGCGACTCTTGTCGTAGTGAGCTTTGTGTATGGTCGTGCTCTGGCGATGCGTTATGTATCACGGGGATATGCTCATCTGTTGTTGTGATGGCTTTGAGAGAGCTTTCACGTCTTTGTTTAGGTGGTGGACGAACAAGTCTCTCTTCTGTGTCGCGGCCAGCAAACCTCTCGATTAGACTGGCCTTGACGAAGCCTGGAAGGGTATTTTCGGTAGATGCATCTGCCAGAGTGCTGACCCCGACGTTTGCGGGAGGTCTCGAGCGAATGCCAATCATACTGTCGCGTTGATTGCGTGCTTCTACTACTGATGGCTGGATACTCTCGTGTAGACCCATAGCAAGTGCCTTGGTGGCAGATGGAGCTGCTCCATGTCCTAAACGATGAGCCTGTGGTACACTCTGTTCGTGCTGCTCGAAGAGCTGCATCAACGACTCTTTTAAGTTCTCCAACAGAGCTGTCTGATCATGCAACATGATTGTTCGTTTGTCCGGACTAACATTGACATCATAAGCATTTGGGTCTAGCCTGAGATCCGCAAATACGAATGGTGATTGGGTGATGTTGAAAGATTTGTATACTTCGTTGAAGGCTTTCGCGATCTGGGGCAAATTACATGGTCGTGAGTTGACGAAGAACATTTGACGGTCCGGAGTCTGACGACCCTCTCCCACAACAGGGCGCGAGATGTGGCCCACTATCTTGACTGCGCGCGAGCTAGAGTCTTGTTGAGTACTCAAGTTTCTGGTGTGATGGGTGGTGTCTGGCCGGTTTGACGGGTCCATCTCAAAGTCGAGGGTAAGAGGGATCAAGGCGGAGATGGTCTTGGCGCCATACACGTTAGAGATGTTGTCTTTCGTATTTGGATTCGCATTCGTAGCGAAGGCAATTGACTTCTTGCCCTTGGGCATGTGGTTGCTCACGGAGAACTTGATGCCTACGCTGATGCATGCGTAGGCATTCAGTAACGCCAGCACCTTGCTGTATTCCCTTTTGACGTTCTTCTCCAGCTCCTTTCTTCTCACAGGCAGATTGTGGAACAGCGTCTCGACCACAACCGTGGTACCTTGCTTGGCTGCGACGACCGATGTACCCTTGAGCCGGCCACTCTGCTCGAAGTCGAGCCTCGTTCCTTTTGCGCCATCAGCAGGACGGGCAGTGACGATGTGGAAGCGGGAGAGGGCGCAGAGCGACGAAAGGGCCTCACCGCGGAAGCCAAACGTCTGCAGCGAGGAGAGATCGTCATAGGTGGAGAGTTTTGACGTGTAGTGCTTGAGTGCTATCGTCTCGTAGTCGGGCGGGGCGATGCCACCGCCATTGTCCTGCACCTCGATGGCGTCAAGCCCGTTGTTCCGGAAGCGCACCTCTGCACCAGCCGTCAGTCGTCGCGTCTCAGTCTTCGGCACGCGAGGCAGGGGAGCGTACCGATCGATGTGGCACCTGCATCGATGCTATTTTCAACGAGCTCTTTGCAGACAGACTGCAGGTCCACAATGACCTGGCCCGACTGAATCTGGTGCACGGAGCGGCCTTCGATAGGCTTGATGGTGGCCATGACCCCACGTCACGATGCACTCGAGCCGCGGCGCGACGAGATTGACGCGAAGGCACGTGGAGAGTTTACAGGCCACACTAGAGCCGTTTCGGATTTTCGCTTCTCGTATCACCCTCGTCTCATTCTTGTCGTCAGGAGACGACTGAAATGGCGAATGTCCAAGAGAAGCTCGTGCTGTCGCCAGACCACTGGCACAATGAGTAAGATCTGCAATGACTGGCAAGGACGACGGCTCACGGAATTGCAGCACAATGCGCTCAACTTCGGTCACACAAGAAAGGGGCGCCGAAGATGCCGTGTTTCAAAAAGATCGCATCCGTTGCGCCAAAGCAGATTGCCTCCGCTTCACCCAGATGATGTGTAGAAAACTTCCAAAAGAACTGCGTGGCTTGGTATATCAATATCTGTGCGTCCAGGACCAATTGATACCTGCAGGACCATACCATCATTTCAGCGTGTACAAACCGCTCAGTTCCACATCATCGTTGGCCTACGGAACCGGCTCCTCCCAGTTGGACCCGCAGAATCCAACAGACGTTGACTCAGGGTCTGAATACGACGAGATCCACCCCCAGAATGAGACTATTCTACTTCCCGACGGACGAGTGAAGGAAGACCATAGCAACAAGCCCGCATCCAACCTACTCATGCCTTATAGCCATATTTTCAACCCAAGATACGTCGGCAGTAAGGTCGCCCTTGAAGCACAAGAGGTTTACTATTCGAACAACAGCTTCTCAGTCTGTAACGTCGATAACGGCCTTGAGATGTTCCTCTATAGAGATACCGCGCGAGTGTTCCATATTTGCAAACATCAATCGTGCTCTTCTCGCCATCACACTGGAGTCAGGCCTATCCAGTTTGTGCAGGATTTGCAGATTCGTTTGAAATACGAGCATTTCTTCAATGAAGTTACAGACATGACTGCTACGGAAATGACAAGCAGAGAACACCGCTTGCTGGAAAGCTTGCAGAGATCCATTGAAGTGCTTCCAGAGCAACTCAAGTATACCCCAGTGCGAGATCTGAATATTGAATTCATTCTTATGACAGAACTCTCGCATCCTTTGCACGGCTACCAGACGCACCATTTAGTCAATTCTCTACAGGCCATCAGAAACACGATTTATCGGTTGATGCACGACCACGAGAAAACTAAGGTCACAGTGGTACACCACGACGAATTGCTATCACCTTTTCCGCGAAATATCACCGGATTGTTCTCGCTGACAAGAGAGCAATGGGATCACGTGAGTCAACCCGTTTCTTCAAACTTCATCCGGGAAGAGTGAAGTTGACAAACATGATGTTACTGATCATCCACGTTATTTCTGTACACTGTTCTCGCGTTGTATTATCAAGTATCTTGCTAACACACCGTCAGGAGAAAATCAACAATGCAGGAAGACATGACTGGACTCCGGGGTATTATATCCTACCATCCGGCGTTGTTGCACACGAGTCCATCTCCGGTGTTCCACACTTTGAGGCTGATGTCCTTCTAAGAGAGCGATGGGGTATGCACTCTGCACTCGACACAAAAAGCCAGCAGCTCGTCTCAGAGGGTAAATACTGGCCCAAGATCAGCACAGAATAAACTATGAATGTCAGGTCAGATCATTTGCCGCACCTGCATCGCTTCTAGAGAGTTGGACAGAATTCAACGGGAAGCTGTTCAGCAATAAGACCTAGCCTGCAAGGCCATTTGACCTGAAGTTCACAGCTCATTCCTGATTGTTCTACATGTGTGAATTGGATGATATCCTCGCTATGATTTTGTGCTTGTGTAAAGTTGCATCAGGTAACATATCATCTTTCGCAAGCAGTGTGAGTGATGAACAGTAAGCAATTGAGACCGTTTGCAGGATAGCTATCAAATAGCAGATAGATCCGCAATGAATACAACCAAGCACCGTATTTGGGGGAGGGGTCGGTTGACTTTGGCAGATATGCAAACACAATTGCGAGAAGTCTTCTTCTCGATGACATGGGGCGGTGACGAATACAGATAACGACCCGACTAAGCTATAGTGATTGGTCCGTTGGCATGCGTCGGATGTTGTCTTTGATACATCTGCAAACACGTACTCAACCAGCTCTGTGAGGTTAACGGAGAGCATGCCCATGTAGAACTGATGGCCATCTCCCACCGACGATGTGGATACCAAAAATATCGGGCCCACGTCAGGCAACATCTTGTCATGGATACGCCGGGATGATCGCGGAGGTGGCACCACCAACACTCGATGCGTCAGCCCTAAATGTCCCATCCAATTGTTGTCCTCGCGTACCTGAAAACCAAAGGACAATGACATGGCACAGAGCTCAACGAGGCTACAGTCAGATCGCCATTTGTTATGTTGATCACAATCAACCCTGAAAATGCCTTCGGCCACACACAGCCAAGATACTGGAATCGGTCGGTCTGTTGCGATCCGTGATCCGACACGCTCCTCCAAACGCAACCTCCCGGACGCCGGATCATGCTGAGAAAGGATGGGACCACTAACTAAGCGCAGTTAGCGCCTCTGCAGGAAATATCGTGGCCAATGTCCGTGAGTCGCAATCAAAGATTCGCTCCCATCCTAAATACAGAGAGCCCTCAGCGATATCCGCGGTCTCCGATTGACCTTTTCCTAACTCGTCTTGTCTTTTCTGCGACGTGCGCGCGTCCTCCCTCGTTCTGTCGCGTGCATTCTCTTCACTGTCGACATGGCTGCCAACGCGAGCTTTGTTTCGCCCACGGCGGATGCGAAGGTCGCCCACATGATGACACAACTGGACGCCAACGGCCTCCTGTCTACTGTTTTCAACGGTCTCAGTACATGGAAGCTTGTGCTGACGCTGCTTGTCGCGGCCGTCGTGTACGATCAGTGTATGCATTGTCCCGGCTGCTTGTGCCAAACATCGCTGACAACTGTGCAGTCAAGTATATCTGGAACAAGGGCTCAATCGTTGGGCCGGCGTTGAAGTTGCCCTTCATGGGCCCTTTCCTGGAGTCGGTGCGACCCTCGTTCACCAAATACCATGAGAAATGGTTGTCTGGGCCTCTGAGTTGCGTATCCGTCTTCCACAAGTATGGCGCAATCCCCCTATGTTCTTCATGCAATCGCATCTGCTGACAAATATTGCAGGTTTGTTGTTATTGCCTCAACCCGCGACATGTCACGCAAAATCTTCAACTCGCCTGCCTTCGTCAAGCCCTGTGTCGTCGATGCCGCCTACAAGCTCCTCCGCCCTGAAAACTGGGTGTTCCTCGATGGCCGTGCCCACGTCGACTACCGCAAGGGCCTAAACGGTCTTTTCACGCGCAATGCGCTCGAACAGTATCTGCCTCACCAGGAAGAACTCTACAATACCTACTTCAAGAGATGGGTGCACCTTTCACAGGTGGAGTTCAAGGGCGACCACGTCCCTTGGATGCAGGAGTTCCGCTTGCTGATTACAGCATTGAGCTGCCGGACGTTCGTTGGTCACTATTGCTCTGACGAAGCAGTAAAGAAGATCGCGGATGACTACTACCTGGTTACGGCTGCGCTGGAGCTTGTCAACTTCCCCATCATCATCCCATTCACAAAAAGCTGGTATGGCAAGAAGTGTGCTGATATGATTCTCGACGAATTCTCCAAGTGCGCTGCCAAGAGCAAAGTCCGTATGGCCGCTGGTGGCAAAAAGGAGTGCATTCTTGATTTCTGGGTTGGCAACATGATCGAGTCGGAGAACTATCGCAAGCGTATAGCGGCTGGCGAGAAAGTCGACGACTCGGAGAAGCCCGACATGCTCATCCGCTGGTTCAGCGATCTCGAGATCTCCATGACCATATTCACTTTTCTTTTCGCCTCTCAAGACGCCACTTCTTCTGCCGCAACATGGCTCTTCCAGATCATGGCAGACCGACCCGAGTTTCTTGAGAAGGTACGTGAGGAGAACATCAAGGCTAGGAACGGCGATGTTCATGCCCCAATCACGCTTGAGAAGCTTGAGAAGCTCTCGTGGACCCGCGCTGTTGTCAAGGAGACGCTTCGTTACCGCCCACCTGTTATCATGGTCCCTTACGTCGCGAAGAAGGACTTTCCCGTCACGCCTACCTATACTGCGCCCAAGGGATCTATGGTTGTTCCTAGTACCTGGCTGTCATTACATGACCCCGAAGCGTATCCCAACCCTGACTCGTTCGTGCCAGAGCGATGGATCACCGGTGACGCTGATCAACAGACGAAGAACTGGCTCGTGTTCGGTACCGGATCGCACTACTGCTTAGGACAGACGTATGCGCAGGCCAACCTTATGCTCATGATTGGCAAAGCTAGTATGCTGCTGGACTGGGACCATAAGATTACGGATCTAAGTGAGGAGATTAAGGTGTTCGCCACGATTTTTCCTCAGGTAAGTCAAGACCAATCGCAAGATTGAACGAGTACTGACATTTTTTAGGACGACTGCTTTCTCACCTTCAAGGACCGGACAGCATAGGGTTGTTGATTGCGGTCACTACGCGATGTGCACATTTTAGCGTTTCTTGCATTTGCATCCGTAGCTTGGGGATTTTCTTCGAGGATAGAGACATGCTCATCCTTCACTCTTAACCCTAATGATTGTAACCTTTGGGATGACATATACCAGGATGAATTGGCATAATGGAACGATGAGGCTTGGACCTCTGGAGATGGAGATTATTTAGATAGTGGAAGTAGTGGTAATGGGCGTGAATCAAGTCTTAGTTTGCACTGTAATCAATGCTGTGGTCAGCTGGCACATGTTAGTACTGCCAGCAAGATGGTGCCAAGAAAGCAATGGGAGCTATGGCCTCGGAACTTTTGGGCCGCTCACCTTCCACCACTTTCTCACACTGCATTCGGAGCCGAGTTTCCAACGCGCATCATATCTTTGTGTCCGACAGAGCCACCAAAGGAAACGCCGGGTCTCTTTGAAAGAGGGAAAGCTCGTCGAAGACACACAACCACCCCATGGCACCCGCCGTCTCTCCGTCGGAGCGTGAGCGCGAGCGCGTAGGCCCACACCCGTCCTACATTGAGATCGCCAAACCGTACATGCTGCAATCACGCATTCAGAAATGCCTCGACGAGCTCAGCATGAGTGACGCCAAAGAGGACGCCGTGCGCCTGCAGGGCGTGACTTGGATAGACCAAGTACGCCGCGCGCTGCAACTGCCCATGCGCACTTTCAACACAGCCGTCATCTATTACCACAAGTTCAGACTGCTCCACGCCGACAACGAGTACAACTGGGCGGATGCGGCGGCGGCGGCGCTGTTCACGGCGTGTAAGATTGAGGATACGCTGAAGAAGAGCCGAGAGATTTTGTGTGCGAATTGGAACCTCAAAGTCGGGCCTGGCGAGAGCTTGAGTAGTGATGATCCGGTACGCATTACGCGGGCTCCGGGATGCGTTATGGGAAGCTGACAAGGGGTAGCGCTTCGAGAACCACTCCAAACTGATCCTTGGTCTCGAACGGCTCATGCTCGAGAGCGCTGGCTTCGACTTTCGCAATCGGTATCCGCAGAAGCTCATGGTGAAGCTAGCGAGGGCCTTGAGATTTGGCAAGAATGATGCCGCCAAAACAGCCTGGAATCTCAGCGTCGACTTGTATCGGACGTTTGCACCGCTCAAACAGACGACACCCACAATGGCTATCGCCTGTCTCGAACTCGCGGCGAGGCTGCATGACATGGATGCGTCTCGTCTGGTGGATGCAGGTCTTGTCAGATACGCCAAGTGGCACACCAGCAGGGCTGAGGTCATGGGTGGGTTGCTTGAATGATGAAGGCCATTGCCACGTGTGCTAACGGAGTAGCAGAAACACTTCTCGACCTCCTCGACCTGTACACGCATCACCGCAGTCTAACCTCGGTTGGCCCTCTCTACACCCTTGAAGCCTTTATCGATATCCGCATCAAACTCAATCAAGAAGCCTCCGCTGCAAACATCCCTCGCTACACTTTGTACGTGTCCGAGTCCTCCTCTCCGCAGACAATCACCAACGGCAACAAGCCTCGCAATGGCATCGACCCTACGAGCCCGCTTACGCCAGCTACTCCAGCCACGCTCTCCCCTGGCACTACACACCCACCTGCGTCTGCAATCGGAATTCGTGGTCAAAACGGCACTGTGCGCT
Source organism: Dothidotthia symphoricarpi CBS 119687 (assembly GCF_010015815.1). NCBI lineage: Eukaryota > Fungi > Ascomycota > Dothideomycetes > Pleosporales > Dothidotthiaceae > Dothidotthia > Dothidotthia symphoricarpi. Next base: position 901,254 of record NW_022985021.1, read on the forward strand.
TCATGCTTGACGCGGCACGTGCGCGCGACGAACGGGCTGAGGTCGACAAGTTCCACAAGGTGGAGGAGGAAGAGTACGAGGTTGAAGTGCCGAACGAAGAAGAGAGGAGAAGAGTGCGTTGAGTATGGACGTGTGTTTTGCGTGTTTGCAATGCTTGCTTCCATGTTGAAATCTAAGTCGGGGCAAAGCTGAATAATGACAAGCAGGTCTCGATGAGCTACCGTGACGACACACCTTCCTCCTCGCACGTTCATGATGGTGTGTCATGGAGAGGAAAGCCAGGCGGGCACTCGTATTGGGACAGGTTTCAACGTCGCGCTGAAAATACGCAGGTGGGTTCGTACGTCTGGACTGACGACTAACATGTTCCAATTCGAGAAGTGTCGACCTGCACAGAGCATGTGTATAGAGCTATGAGAGGGGATTGTCTTGAGCGCGTGGCTTCTGAGGTCCCATTCATCGATGGAGTTTGGGGCCGGTTGAGTCTTGAATAGGGAGGCCAGGCATGCGGCTTCTTCGACTTGACAGACATAGTATCCACCAAAAACGACGTGTGAGGACATCTCATCTCTACGCGAAACTACGATTGCTGCCCACGTAACAACGCAATTTGCTCAACATGGGGATACGCGTCGCCAACATGGACATGGTCACCGTGGATAAGGTCGCGTTTCCGCAGAGCAACAGATCGGAGTCTGCCCGTCTGACAACCAACTATACCATGGTTCACGCTTATCTTTCCGCATCGATTATCCAACAGGATGCCACATGTCACCGGCTCACAATATCAACTCCCCCTAGCCTAGCAAAGACCACAAGAACACTTCAAGTGTGGCGGAAAATGCGTGGATGGCAAATTTCCGACAAGTGATTTGAGATCGTTATTTTCCTTAAGTCAAACTATGTGTACAGAATAGTGTTTCCTGCGGGCTGGTGACCATTGACTACACACTTTCGGCCAGTGCAGGTGAGTCCCTTTTAGTGAGAGAAGTAAGAATTTGACATAAATATCAACCTATATTCACTGGGGAGCTCATTGAACTATTGTGGCTGTTGAGCCTCGATGGGGCGCAGGCCTAGTGGAAAAGAGGGATAGTAGGCATAGCTCGAGTAGTGATCTCGAAACTGGAAGGGGCGTGAATTAGTAAAAGTCTAGCGCAACTTAGGTCCCCTTACGTTGTACCAAATTCTATTCATGTCTTGTTAAATATGACTGGCTTGCTGTATATGTACCTCTACAACCATTGATCCTCATCCTCCGCAACATCCATGTCCGCATCGGCCGCGCTCACATTCTGCTCCCCATCTTCCGCTTCATCATCACCTCCAATGGTAACGTCAGAGTCGTGATCGCTGGCTTCTGCAGGGTTGTTGGGGTCCGAAGAAGTGGAGGTGAGGCCGACATAAGCATCGTTCGGCATCCATGAGAGTTCTAGCTTGCCAACATCGGGTATATTCCTCGCGGAATCGAGGAACTGTGTTGGTTAGCAGGGTCTAGACGGTTTGGGGGAGAAGAAGAATAAGGAATCTTTTTGCAAGGGTGCGAAGAAAGGGAGGTCTATACCATCTCTGCCTGATACCGTTCGCTGAAAGTGAGGATAAGGACATTAGCGTGCTGGGGATGTGGCTCAATGGAGGTACAATCCTCGACGTTCTACACAGGGAAATAGGTGTTAGTTTCTGCGAGTCACTTTGTCCAGAAGGACTTACTAGTAGATACTGCCGTAGGGCTTCATCTCGTGTGGATCCGTTCTCAACATCTGCAACTGCGATGCGGCGAGGCCGATTGTCTAATCTCTTGACACCGCTTCGCGCGCCATGGAAAGAAGCGTGACCCCGACTTTGATAGGCACCCCTGAACGGCGCATAAGGACGTCCACGCGGCGGGAATGTTGCGTGACCGCGCCCTCTATAACCTCCTCGACTGTAACCATGTCCACGACCACGAGTTGGTACATCCGCGCCCTGCTGTGCAAACAAGGCGTCGGCTTCGGCTTGCAAAGTGGACAGATCTTGCGAGAAGTCTTCGTCTAAATCCGCTGTCCCGTTACTCCCTTTCGCAGCGAGCTCACGTTTTAGTTCGCTGACCTCTGCATCCTTCTTTTTCAACTGTTCCTCAATCTCCTCAGCTTTGGCTGCTGCTTCTTCTGCCTTTCTCCGCCGCTCTTCGAAGAGTTTCTGAGCTGCAACTTGTCGCTTCTCAATTTCTTTCATGTCCAGAATCTCCTCATCTGCATTACGACCATCTTCGCTTTGCGCCTCACTCGAGCTTCCCTTGGAGAGGGAATCAGGTTTGTGCCAATACACTTTGACGAACCTGTTGTCGAAAATGGCCTTGGGGCTATTATACGCTCTACTCGCAGCATCATGATCTTCGTATTTGATTATTGCCAGATGTTTGTAGGCTTGCATCTGTATGTCAACGATACCTCCAAACTGAGAGAAGAATTTGCGGACATTATCAACATCGAAACTTTCTTCTGGGATCTGTTCCACAACGAGTGTGGTGTTGGAACGATCATAAGATGGGCCAGGCAGGGAGAAGGGCGCACGGTTGCGGCCACCGGTAGGCTTGTTAAAACTTCTGCTACGGTCGCCGTGCGGTACGCGATTGTTTACACGTTGCTGGGGCACTCTCTGGTCGAGCTGCACGAGAGAGGCATGATTTGGGTCATATTCGGGAACATCCTCCGCAACGTGTTCGAACGAACACATATGTCCAAAGGCACAAAATCCTTTCGTGTCATAGTCTCTGCACCTTCCTCGGCGATCTTTTCCACTGGGCGCCGGTATTTGCGCATTTGGCAAGTTGGAAGGATCCAGACCAGGTATATTGATTCCAAACGCAGCAGCCATTGCCATGAATGCCATCGGGTTCGAACGATCGAAAGGAGGAACGCCTGGTGGTGGAGGTGGTAGATTGGACATGGTGGCCATGGGTGCGAAGGCTGAGAACCCAACCTGCGGGACCATGCCTCCTTGACTATTTCTGGCATTCTTGCTGCCTTTGCGTAATGTCTGTTTGGACGGTCTATTGTGAGCAGCATCGTGGCCTTCCCGTGATCGGCTCGTCTCACGCTCGTTCAGCTTGCGTTTCCTCGATTGCTGCCCTCTGTCCGTTTGTATGTGTAGACCCGGTGCTTCGAAGTGTGCGGAAGTTCCAGTCGGTCGGTCTGGTAAGCGGTGCTGAGTAGCAGATGTTCGTGTTGCAGCTGGACCCCTAGGCGCGTTCAAAGGCGGTGTACGTGGGACATTTTCCGCGGTTGAAATGTCAACTATGGACGGGATGGGCGCAGTGTACGAATTGAAGGCTTGAGTAGTCGCTGTATTTGCTGATGGGTGAGGAATATAGTTTCTCTGGGTGAGAGCGCGAAGAAGGTCGTCAACGAATGCGCCAGTATCTACAAGTTATCAGTTTACTATACTCCAGATATACCTCATTATGCTCAAGAACTCACGGTCTTGAAGAAAGTCCGACAGAGCTTCCAGACAATTGCGCCTGATATCTGCTGTCGCATCTTTGGTGGTGACGAGCGCAATCACGTAGTCGGCGAGTACCTCTGCGTCTGCATCAGATCTGACATGTCAGTGTTTAAATTTTGGTAGACTTGCTTGCGGTCGTATAGTTTGGGTACAAAGTAACATGGCGCAAGAGGTAGAAAGACTGATCGTGAAGACCTACATGACCTCAAGCTTGGGAAGCACCCATCGCTTAAACGCGTCCTGATCCTCTTCGCGAAGCAACATGCTCATGCACACTCTCTAGGATCGCAAGCGCTAGGAATGTGGGTTGAGGTTCGGAACCAATGATTTATTGTAGAGGGTTCGCGGGGAATGATGTCAACCAGAAACGCAAACGCAAATCGCGTGTCCTAGTTTGTACTAGCGTGTTCCCAGCGCGACGAGCCCGCTCTCGCCTGATTGCAATTCTACCCATTAAACGAACTGTGAGCAAAGCATTAGTCTAGGATGGGAAATCTGTAAGGCTCTAATAGCAGTTAGGATCACTAAGTTATTCACAAGCAGGACGCATGAAAGTATATACATCAGATCAATTCACTCTCAACTATCCCAGTACGTCGAGCATTCGAAACAGAGGCATGGATATGGTTTCGAATCTGTGCAATTGGTAAACGCCAAATCAGATGGCTCGTTCCATAATTTCAGTCCTATGTACAAGGTTCCTTTCTGTTAGTAGCATATGTCGCTTTCAAAATCAACCGTACATTGGTATCTTGCTCAACCACTCGATTCTCATCATGCATGAAGATGGAATAGATGTTGTGCAATGTTGCTTGATTTGTTCAAACTAAATTACACTCAGAACATCAAAAGAAAAGATTCATCATCTGTATCTTGAGCGAACGCCCCCTAGAACTCGACCTTGTCAAGGGCAATCCGCCCGGACCGACATTTTCTAGCTCTGGCTGCTCCCACAGGACACCATTCATGTCATACAGCTACTGATAGTCATAAACACGTCCAAGACCGTCGCGTACTTCGGAGTCGAGAGTAAAGGAAATCTAACACTTGAGAAAGCATTCCTCTATAGCTTATCGTAGTACTGCAGAGTGCGTTAGTAAATACTTTGGCAGATTGATTTAGATGGAGACTTACGTTGTTGACGTCAGGCACTTCAACCTTGATACCCTTGCGCTTACGCATGTCGGCAACGATCTTACCGGGCAGCGATGTGTTGTCGAGTGGCGAGCCACCCTGGAGGATCTGCCAGTGGTCAAAGACCAATTGTGGGAAGGCCTGGCCAGCAGTGTTTGATCGGAGATCGGCGGTGAAACCGAAAGACTCGTTGACGGGGAGGTAAGCCTTGATGTTGAACAGAGGAGTACCAACACGCTGGTTCTCCTCGAAGACGTGACCTCTCCTTCGGGTAAGGACACCGTAGATACCACCCATGGCCTGCTCGGGAACTTGGATCTCGACCAGGTAGACGGGCTCCTGGAGAGCGGGCTGAGCGAGCAGAGCAGCAGCGTACAGTACACGACGAGCAGTAGGGATAAGCTGACCGCCGCCACGGTGAATAGCATCGGCGTGGAGAGTGACATCCATGATGTTGAAGCGAACGGAACGCATTGGCTCCTCAGCAACGGGACCTTCCTTGGTGGCCCACTGGAAACCGGAAACAACGGAATCCTTGATTTCGCTCAAGTACTGGACAGCCTTGGTCTGGTCAACGAGCAAGTTGGCGCCAGTGGTGTCGGGACCGAAGCACCAAATCTTACGGGCATCAGTGACGTCCCAACCGTACTCATCAGCCAAGAGACGAGCACGAGTCTTGATATCGTCACGGGGGGCGATCTTTCCAGCCTCGATGGCCTGAGAAACCTCCTCGTCCAAAGGCTGAGCAATCATGTACAGACGGTTGTGCTTGTTGGGCGACTTGGACAGAGCGGTGATGCTGGAAGTTCCAGCAACAGTCTCACGGTACTGGACGACGGGGTCGGACACACGGAGAGGAACACCGGCGTGGTCCTCCTCGAGATCCTTCAAGCAAATCTCCAAGTGCAACTCACCGGCACCAGCAACAACGTGCTCACCGGAATCCGAGATGTAGGTCAAGACGCAAGGGTCGGACTTGGAGAGACGCTTGAGACCTTCGACGAGCTTGGGAAGATCCTGGGCGTTCTTCACTTCGACGGAACGCTGGACAACGGGGGAAACGGAGAACTTCATAACCTTCATGTTGTGGGCAGTCTCGTTGGTGGTGAGAGTACCAGACTTGAGCAAGAACTGATCGACACCGACCAGACCAAGAATGTTACCAGCCGGGACGTTCTCGATGGGCTCGACGAAACGACCCATCATGAGAATGGTACGCTGGATGGCCTTGATGAAAAGGTCCTCCTTCTTGCCAGGGGTGTAGTTGGGGCCCTGGATGCGGACCTTGAGGCCAGAGCGGGCGGTTCCAGAGAAGACACGACCGAAGGCGTAGAATCGGCCCTTGTCGGAGGTGGGCACCATCTTGGAGACGTACAACATGAGGGGACCGTTGGCATCGCAGTCGCGGATACCAATAGCGTTGACATCGTCTTGGGGACCCTCGTAGAGAGTCTCCATGCGGTACTTCTGGGCCGTGATGGGAGATGGAAGATGGAGAATCATCATCTCAAGAAGAGCATCGGCGGCCGGGAGGAACTTCCTCATGACAACCTTGAGGAGCTGCTTGCCCTCGAGGTCCTTCTCGTCGCTGGTGAGCTTGATCTCAAGCTTCTCGAGCAGAGTTGGGATCTCGTCGGTCTTGAAGTTCATGACCGCAGTGAAGATGCGGAAGATGGGGTCCAAGATGAACTGGTTGAAAGCACGCTCGAGAGTCTTACCCTCGTGGGTGCCAACCTTGGTCCACTTCTTGGTCTTGGGGTTGAAGAAGCTGTCACCCTGCATTTTGTAAGCTCATGCCCGAAAGAGATTGAAACGCCCAAAAACTTACCCAGAGACGCTCCATCATCTTGGTCTTGTCAACACCGAACTTCTTGGCGTAACGAGTGGCGAATTGACGGATGGTGAAGGCCCAGCCGTGCAGACCGGAACCGAAGGCGATGGTACCCTTCTCGGGGTAGACCTGGACATCACCAAGAGACTTGTCGTAGTAGGTGGCGATGACGACGTTGACGGACTCGATGACACGGGAGAAGTTCTGGTACAGATCCTCCTTGGAGACCTGGAGCTCGAGGAGCGCACGGTCGACCTTGTTGATGATGACAACGGGCTTGATACGCTCACCAAGAGCCTGGCGGAGCACAGTCTCGGTCTGGACGCAGACACCTTCGATGGTGTCGACGACAACGAGCGCACCGTCAGTGACACGGAGAGCGGCAGTGACCTCGGATGAGAAATCAACGTGACCGGGCGAGTCGATCAAGTTGATCAAGAAGTCGTTCTTCTCGGTCTTGACGGGCACATCCTTCAGATCCTCGGGGTCCTGAAGCTGGGCGTACAGGGAGATGGCTGTCGACTTGATGGTGACACCACGCTCCTGCTCGTCCGCTCGGGTATCCGTGAAACGCGCGGATCCAGCGTTGGCAGCCGAGATAATACCAGCGCGCTGGACGAGAGAGTCGGTGAGGGTGGACTTGCCGTGGTCGACTAAGGAGGGGCAGGTCAGCCATGCGTGCTTCCAGGCGCCACGGGGGTGTTGAGAGAGGGCAGTGCTTACCGTGGGCAATGACGGACATGTTACGGATGTTCGCCGGGTTGTCCATGAGACCACGGATCTGGCGGCAAGGTTAGTTCCCATCTCGCGGTGCAAGCCAATATCGGCCTTGTCGTGTGTGCGCGGTACATACCTCCTCTACTGTGAAGCTGGCAGACGGTTAGCATCATGCTGGATGAGAAAGAGAGACACATTCGCCCAACTGCTGCTCTTGCGACAGCTGGCGGACAGGGCGGCGACTTACTTGACCATTTTTGCGGTGTTGGTGGTTGTTCTTGTCTACGAAAATTCGGTAGTGGGGTAGCAGTCGAATACCCCGCGCGGAGACTCGATGAGCGCAAAGATTGCGGAAGTGGCTCTGGTGAAGCAGGCCAGAGATTGAACAAGGAGCGCTCTGCGGATAGAGGCTTGAGTTGGCGTGCGAGTCTGAAGAGGGGGAGCGACAGGCAAGATTTTATTGAAGCCCAGGAGCCCCGCAGTGCCCGCCTCTCGCCTACGCTAAGAGGCTAGTTTAGCGCGGCTTTCACTGTGGGTGGCGGCATGCACTTCTCCCAGTCATGTCTCAAGTTTATTATGGCCATGAGAGGATGACTCAAGAGAGACAATAGCAGCACGACGGTCTGCGAAAGGGCTCAGTTTGACTTTCGTAGAGTCATGCCATACTACGGGCTGTATTGTCCAACTCTTCTTGGAGACCATGCAACCGACTATCACTCGGCTTGGTGGTCAGACAGCACAGTCACAGTCACAGACGCCGACCGAATCTGCATTCCTGACATTTTCGGTGGTGCCACAGTGGTTCGTATCACGGTATCAAGGACCAGGAAGCTCAGTGCGTCGATAATAGTGATGGACAAGCTCTTGGATAGCTGCCAGGACACCTTGCAGCTTTAGACATAAGCAATATGCTACACTCCGGCCTGTTCTTTGAGCGCCATTGATAGTTGAGACGTTCATGTACAACAGCTTGTGCTTAGGGGTAACAGCTGGACCTAAGCAGCACCGATATCTTGCACCGGCCCAACAACTACAGATACAAATCCGCGTAGAATTGGTGTGGCTTGAGTGCTTCAAATACACGCCTTACCTGTTTCATTCATAGTGTGGATCCTAAATTCTGACGCGTGATTTTGCTCGAAAAAAGGGCGCTGCTTACTTCAAGCTTTGGTACCTAATCGAGAGGCTGGGTTGAGCATTTTGAACAACGAATCACTGTCACGAAAGATCACAAAGTGTTCTGGAAAGATAGAGCAAACTCTGCATTTCGCCCAGGTCGTGCCAAAATACAGCAGCATGCATTGCGTATGCCCATCATGAATGAAACTTTTCCAAAACCGTGTCATCCGTTGTGATATCTTAGAGATAGCTAGTGTGAAAAGACCATTAACGCCACAAATGCAAAAGGAAGTACCAAGGATAATGGATCCTGGTTTGTGCCAGAGAGGCGACGACCGAGCTTGCGGGGAAGATGCAGCGTGAAGAGGAAATCCCCTCACTCGTCTTGCTTGATCTCGAGCTTGCTCTTCTTGGGGCCTGCCGCATTTTCTTCGTCGCCAGCCTTGCGCTTGTTGGACGCGACCTCATCCCGAGTGTCCTTGATAACAGGTACGCCGTGCGCATCGCGCTCGACGTCCTTGGGCTCCTTCTTATCCTCGTCCTTGCGGCTGCTCTTGTCGTCCTTGCCCTGGCGGAAGCGATCGCGACGGTTGTTCCAGTCGCCGCTGTCCACAGAGCCGCTGCGGTCTCGGCGCGCACGGGGAGAGCGGGAGCGGTTGTTGCCTCGGCGGTTTTCGCGACGGTCATCACGGTGGCCGCCACGACCTCCTCGACCTCCGCGTCCGCGGCCACGACCTCCACCTCGGCCGCCGCGGTCGCGATCACCACCCTTGTTATTGTTGTTGTAGGATCGCTTGTCACTGCCATTCCTCTCCCAAGCTGGCACAATGCCCTTCTCGTCGCACTTCATCTTGACGTACTCCTTCTTGCCCATGATGATGAGGTCGTTGTCGTTGAACTTGGGCTTGGGGTCGAGGGCGAGGAACTGCTTCTGGTTCTCCTCGGTGTCGAACTCGACAAAGACGCTGCCCTTCCAGACCCCAGTGCTGTCATCGCGGCGCTTGCGCACCATGACGGAGCCAAAGGGCCGGAAGAACTGCTCGAGGGCAATCTGGCCGGCGCCTGCATCATTGCCGAAGCCTTTTACGTAGACGCTCGCGTCGATGTTGTTGGGGGACGCCTTGTGGAAACGGTAGAAGAGCTCGCCAATGGAAGGGGGGTTCTTGTCGTCACCGTCCTGTGTAGGGACGACAAGGGACTGCCTGAGCTTGACAGCCTCTTTCCCAGTGCCGCTGAAGTCGCCGTCATCGACGACGACGAGTTCTGTGCTCTCGCGCAGGGCGTCGACGACGGCCGAGTAGGGCTGGAAGTGGCGCATGCGCTTGAAGCTGGTGATGTGCTTGAGGGAAACTGGGCGGTTGTTGGGGCCGTCGAGCTCCTTGAACAGATGCTCGTCGGTGACCAGGTTGTGGGGGGAGAAGTAGAACTCGACCTGAGCGTTGTTAGACGGGTGTGAAGGGGGAGAGGGAGCGGCCAGCAGCTTACCTGGGAGCGGATCTGGATGGGGTCGTCTGTCTCGGGGAGGTCGTCAAACTCGTCGTTGGGCCTGCAGAGTGAGTCAGCGAAAGGGTACGCGATGCGACGTGCATGGCAGAGAGAGCGCACTTTTTGTTCCTGAAGTTGCCACCACCGCGACCGCCTCGACCGCCGCCTCGACCGCCCCGGCCACCCCTGCGGGTATCGCGTCCACCATCGCGGCGGTCATTGCGGTCGTTGCGGTCGCTCCTGCCGTTGCGGTCGCCGTGGCGTGCGTCCGTGTCTTTCGAGTCGCCGTTGCGCTCTGGCTTGTCCTCGCCGTCGTTGGCAGCCTTGTCGGCGGTGGGCTCGGTCGCGGGCGCATCCGTCTTGGGAGCTGACTGGACCTCGACGGAGCTCTCAGCCTGGACGGCGTGGGCGGGCGCGGCGGCAGCCTCGTGGGTGTCGGCCATGTGTGCGGTTGGTGCAGCTGGAGTCGCGTGGGAAATCTGGAGCTGCTGGGGTCCGAGTCGAGTTTTGCAGGCCAAGGGGAGGAGGTTGGTGAGAGAAAAGCGCTGGAGCGGACTTTTGGCAGCTCTAGTGGGGAAATTTCCGCGTGCCAAGCATTTTCAATCAATTGTTCATCGTCGACGGCGGCGGGCGACGGGGACGGTGGCCGCCAGCACCAAACTCCCCACGCCCACCATCGCCCGGCCGCCACCATGAGGAAGAAGCCGAGATTCCACTCGCTCAAGAAGCTGGTAGGTCGCCCGCCGCAGACGCCCGCGGCCGTGCTGACGGGCGCAGAAAGTGCGGCAGGACTGGTCGCGCTGGACGCTGTACAGTCTCGCGCAGCTCAAAGCCCCCAACGTCGTCAGCCGCACCTACTTCCAGCAGAAATGGACGGCCAAGGCCGACACGCGCGCCTACCACGGCGAGCAGATCCGCGAGAAGAAGTGGCGGCGGCTGTTCAAGCGCAGCCTGCCCGCCGTCGTGCCCATGGACCACAAGTACCTCGCCAGGTACGACGGCTCCGAGCAGGCCGCGGGGCGGGGAGCAGGCGCCGACACGGTCGACCGCGAGCGCACCCCGCCCATGACGCCCTACATGCAGATGGCCTACTACCCCGTCGAGCGCCGCCTGGACACGGCCATCTTCCGCTCGCTCTTCTCGAGCAGCGTGCGCCAGGCGAGGCAGTTCTGCGTCCACGGCCTGGTGCGCGTCAACGGCAAGAAGGTGCGTCGAGCCCTCTCCCACGGGGCTGCTGCTGCTGTGAGCTGACCAAGCTAGATGCCCTACCCCGGCTACATGCTCAACCCCGGCGACATGTTCCAGGTCGAGCCCTCGTCCGTCATGTTTGCGACCGGCGCCCAGAAGGAGCGCTCCAACGTCGCCCGCCGCGTCATCAAGGAAAAGGCCGCCGAGCGTGCTGCTGCCCGTGAGGCGTCGGGAGGCCAGACCCCCCGCCAGCCCGCTGAGCCGGCCGTGTCCCGGAGCACCCGCGAGGAGCCCACCGCCCCAGAGCTGAAGAAGCACCTCCAGGCCATGATGGAGCACGTCGACGACGTGCTCGCCGAAGACGTCAAGGCAAAGGACAAGCAGAAGTTCCGCGCCTTCCGCCAGACAGTGAAGAAGGCAATCTCCCTCTGGCGCTCGGCGAACCCAGAGACAGTCTCCACGCTCGACACGCAGTTCGACTTCCTGAAGCAGCAGCTCGCCGACCGCTCAGCCGAGACCTCCACGCCCGAAGCATCCGAGCCCCTCATCTCGCCAGAAGACACGGCAAGGCTGCGCTCCGCCTTCGAGAAACTGCGCTTGGAGGCAGAGCACACGTCCGTGTGGAACGGGCGCAACAGACACGCACCGTACGCCACGCCCTGGAGACCGAGGGACTACATGAGCGCCTTCGCCTTCATCCCAAGATATCTCGAGGTCAATCAGAATATCTGTGCCGCCGTCTACCTGAGGCATCCGGTTGCGAGGCCGGGGCTGGCCGAGGTCCCAACGCCCTTCCATGTGGAAACGGGGCAGCTAGCATTCAACTGGTATCTGAGGAGGCGGTAGAAGAGGAAGGACCTTGTCGTGGATGGAGACATGTACAATATCTATAGACGGAAGCGAATGTACAATATCGTCACGGCAAACCACATGATGCATGAGTGTGTTTACGAGAACTTATTCAACTCTGCATGTCAAACACCCCTTCTGCCAGTCGATTTGCATATGTGTGTATGACGTCCGCCTTGGAACCTCCGATTACGGGTATAGTACAAGAAATGCCGCTTTATATCCTGCGACGGTGTACCTAGAAACGCCTTTACGCCAGACTGATTAGTACGACGAACAAAAGCTACCAAACGCTCATCGCTGTTTCCCAAACTCCAAATTACAAAACACACAACCGTAAACCATGATTACATCCCAACCTCTACAACTCCTCGTTCACTCCTCATCGTCAGAAGTAAGTTCACTCAGCGGATACAACGACCTCAACGTCTCAGCACTCGGTCGCGGACTGACATCCACCACACTACTGTCCGGTGTCCATCTCGACATCTCAGAGTTGGTCGACCTGGCGTAACCTCTTACAACACCTTGTCGGGCGTTGGGTAGAAAGTTGAAGCCATTAGCTACTACCTCGCCTTCGGACTCATATGCGGGCGGGTCAGAGCGGTAGCTGGGCAGACTGTCGGTCCTCGACAAAGGACGGGAAGGTACTTCTGGCAGGGACGTGGGTGGGTAAGTGGATGTCGCCGACGGCGAATCAGGCGGGCGTTGACAATTGCATTGTGGCGGACGGTTCATTCGACCTTCCTCAGCATCTCGAACCAAGTCATTTACAACATTGTGCGCCACTCTCAGCTGGCGGATTTCTTCTTGCATGGCGTCTTCCAGCACATCTTCTTGTGCTGAAATAAGCGCCCGCTTTTCCTCGTAGTCGGCAATGCGCTCGCTGTCTCGATTGCGCCGCCAGTTCCCGCGCCACCAGTTTCGCCATGCGTGTTGGCGGGCGGCACGGGCGTAAGCGCGCGCGTTGATGCGCTCCTCAAAGTCTGCTGCGCGTTCGGTTTTAGTACGTAGGCTGGCGCACTTGTGACGAATGGTAGCAATCAGACAACCGCAGCATAGGACGCTGAGAGTGATCTCGAGCGCAATAACGTATGGGGCTTTGCGTGGGGGACGCGGGGGCAGTTCATTCTGGGGACGTGTCAGTGCAAGTTGCAGTCTAGCGGACACCAGACATGTTACTCACTGTTGGTGCTTCATATGGTTGGGGCTGAGCTTCAGACGATAGAGTCTGAATGTGGCCCCCGTCTTTCTGCATCGACTGAGCATGTGCTGGAGCAAAGTGAAGACGATTCATGTCGGCGGCAGCGTGACGCTGCTGGTCAAAGTGGAGGTGGACAACAATATCCCTCCAGGCACCGTGAGCCTTGTTGGCTACGGCCTTGACAACGCAGGATACGTTCTTGCACTTTTTTACTTCGTCTTTGAAGCATGTATGGTTTGATCTGAGCCGCGATTGAATAGAGATGCTCTTCCGGGTTACTAGATACTGAAGTTCCCGGAGCTCGGACTGAAGAGCTTGAAGCTCGCGGATGTCAGCTTGTAAGGAACGTTCGCTGAGCGACTCCACAGTCTGACCGTCTGCAGGTGCGTCCGGTGAATACAACCGGAGATAGAGTGGAGGGCTACGCCAGGACTCGGCTACTAGGCTATCACTGGCCAAGGGGTTCGGAACGGTTGCAAGTCTGAGAAGTGACGGCGATGATATGGATTTGTGTTGCTTCAGCTGGTTGAAGGAGATCGTGAACCCAGCCGGTACTTCAATTGGTTTGCCGTCGACGGCCTTGATATTGACTGTCAGCACCTGCGCAGTTTCATCTGTCTCTTCGATGCCGTGAAGACAGGCTGAGTTCCACTCGAGATCCAAGTCGTGTTGAGGAGACCTTTCATCCTGTGGGAGATTCGCGACACCAGTGTAGTTGTGAGAAGCAGAGCCGGATGCGAAGTCACCATCCCATTCCTGTGGCAGGAATACTCCATTTAGCGTGATATTCGAAGCCCCACACTCTTGGTCATGCCCATAGGTTCGAAAGTTTAAAATCTAAAAGGTGGTGAGCATATGTGATGCATCTAGATGCCTGGAGTGGGCCTTACAAGAGACTCGTCATCCAGGCCCGTGTGGTCTGAGCCAAGACAGCCTGTGCAGGGAACACTGAAGGTAGCTTGCGCGTAAGTATCTTGGTGCTCTGGAGATGTTGTTCAGCAGATGCCTAGACATGGCGAGAATGAAACAGTATAAGAGCGCTTCGCACCTATCTGGAAGATCTGTCCGCGAGGTTGAGCCAGTTGATATTGGCTCGGGACGACGGCGGCAAGCACAGGTGCAGCCCAGGCGTAAGCTGAGAGCACTTTCGACTTGAAGTTTCGCATGCTTGCGAGAACACAAACGAGAGCAAGAAGGATATTAACGACCGTGTAGCCAGCAACGAGAAAACGCGCGAGGCGTCTAGCTGGCAAAGTAGAGAATCAAACTCTCCCCAAGTCTTTGAGGATCAGGCACCAGCCGAAGGGCGTGGGCGATGCGTGTGAGCGTGGGGCCGCGTGGCGACTGTCAGAGTGTGGCTTAGACGTCTGGTCACGGTTAAGCTTGGATGCCTGAAATGCAAGCATGAAACAAAAACACGAGCGTCAATTGACCGGTCTCAAGTGGGTATTGTGCAGAAGGCTGTCGGCGTGCTGTGGTCCTCAGACCTTTTGCCCTGTACCAGTCTATTTGCAATATTTTCTGGACAGTTGCACACCAGAACAGAGCATTCCTCATGCAGACTCTTGGCTTTTGGAATCGCAACTATCCTGACGAGATAATGTTCAATTTGACTTGTCAGCACATTCCATTCAAAAGGCGGTTGGAATTACCAGCGCAGGAGAAGAGCTACCGGGTTACAAGCTGCTTTAAATCTCGTAGAAAGATGCAAACACCTTTCACAAGATCGTGTCTGAAGCTGTATGATGACGATCAGCCTCAAGTGGGTTGTAAGGCTGTCTTGCCAAGAAACGGTCCAAGCTCTATCAAACGACGTGACGATCAATGGAGCGGCCTCTCCAGGTCAACGTCACGGTCACGACGCGCTCCAACTCTGTCCAAGCAACTAGCGACGGGTCACTGCTCGAATCGCAATTACACACTCTGTGCTTTAGCACCCCACTACCCATAACTACGGCCTTGAATATACACACACGATAATATGGTACACCACATGATGTCGCAGTAATATTTCGAATACCTTGCTGATATCTACGACAGCTTCCTCTAGGCCTTTTGACGGCTGCGACGGGCCACCCTATGCTCGTCGAACTCAAGAGCGGCGAGACGTTGAACGGACTCCTCATTAATTGCGACACATGGATGAACCTCACACTGAGAGAGGTGGTCCAGACGAGCGCAGACGGTGACAAGTTCATGAGGTTACCGGAGATCTATGTGCGCGGCAGTACAGTTAGTACATACACAGGCAATACTGCAATCCAGGGCTGATTTGTTGCAGATCAAGTACCTCCGAGTACCGGACGAGATCGTCGAGGTCGTCAAGGAACAACAGGCTAAGGATCAAGCGAACCGAGGCGGCCGTGGTGGAATGCACCAGCGGGGAGACCACAGAGGTGATCGCGGGGGTCGAGGCATGCGAGGGCGCGGGCGGGGTCGTGGTCGAGGAGGAGGTGGTGGTGGTGGCGGCGGCGGCGGAGGTGCTTGAATGGGTTCTACGCGCATCCTCGGCGGCAACGAGCGCATGCAACTATCGTTTTCCACTGCACATCGGCATCGATTGAGTCACCATTACTTCATACGAGCGCCAACACAGCAGTCAGATACACGACATTCATCGGTTACGTCTCTGCGAGCAGCATTGCTGGTCCAACCAAGCAGTATACCCCTAGGCCTTGGATGTATTCAAGTGAAAAAAACCCACCGACATAAGACTACCTTCCTTGGATGGCGAGGCGTGAACGACGTTGAGTTTCATGTTCGCGACAATGCACTGAGGGCCATACCGATCGACTTTAGATAGTTGGCAATACCAAAAACCCTTTCCAACGGAAACATTGCAGATATTACCATCCGCTCAAAAAAATCTACAAGCATGACCTGATGCGTTTCTAAGTTTCTTCTACTGACTAGTCATTGACGAGGTCAGTCTGTCAGTGCGGGGTCTGATTGCTTAGGTTCCGCTTATTTCGGTGTATACGGTTGAGGGGACACGAATCTTCTACTGTTTCTTCTCCGGTCTCTCCACATTGATCGTATATATAATGGAACTCACTTCCCGAACATCGTAGTCCGTCGATACTCTCCATCAACTTCAACAATACTTTCCCTGGTCCGAATCAAGTTCTCATAGAGATATATCAAGGCTCTAGCACCCTTGTCCAAATTCATTCTTGCCGAGACTGTTTGGAGTCTTGCCACACGACCTGTTAGTATCAAATAAAGCGGGTCCAAATGACTAGTTTTACAATTTCCGACAGCAACCTTGAAGGCATCAAGGACCAAGTCGTCCTCATTACCGGTTGAGATCCACTGTCTAACTCTATATCACTCCTATTAACTTGCCTCAGGTGCCTCATCTGGAATTGGTCTGGCAACTCTCCGACGTGTCCTCAGACATGGCGGCAGAGTGTATGCCGGTGATCTCAACCCATTGCCAGAACCAGAGGCATCGTCAGTTCCCTATATGAAAGTCGACGTAACGTCCTGGAAAGATCAGGTTGAAATGTTCAAGGCGGCCCAAGAAATGTACGGGAAAATTGACCATGTGTTCGCCAATGCGGGAATCCAGCCAACAATCTCGCTACTCGAAGACGATACCGACGAAAACGGAGATTTGATGCCACCAAAACTGAATACGATCAATGTCAACTTGCTAGGATGCATGTATACAGTTAAATTGGGCATTCACTACCTGAAAAAGAACCCGAAAGGTGGCAGTGTCGTATTGACAGCCTCGGGAAGTAGCTTTACGCGGTTCCCCGCCACAGACTATAGTACGCGGGGCATCTGCTCCCTGGATACATATCCAAAACTGACAGCTGCTCAGCAACGGCCAAACACGCAGTGCTCGGCCTCTTGCGTGCATTGCACCCGCTTCTTTCCCCTCATCTCCCGATCCGGATTAATGCCATCGCGCCTTCATGGACCGACACCGGTATCGTTCCACGCGAGGTCATTGCTGCGTTAGGAGAAGGCAACTATCAGTCGCCTGATGTGGTTGCTCGTTCGGTTGTCGTGCTCATGGCTGATTCCCGGCGTTATGGCGAGTTGATCTATAGTGATGTGGGAAAGTTCATGGATCTGGAGAATGGCGAGAAGGGATATCATGCGTTTACAAAGAAGATGCTGGGAATTGCAGAGGAAGAGGAACTGAAGGAAACGAGCGTGCTTGGAAGGTTGATCGACGTGAAGGGTGAGATGTCAAATTAGATGCTGGGGATGGAACAGTTGCCGGCCATTACAATAACAATTTGCGCGTGCCCTACTGCTTCAGCTCTGTACCAGACAACGTAAGACGTTTGCTACATCGTGAAGGTACATTGAATCCATTGTCGAAATCGTTCGTCTTCTTACATGCCTGGCTTCTGTGTTTGATCGTGAGGTCCCTAATCAAAATTCAACAATTATTGAGCATTGCAGTACCTGGAACGATCAGTAATAAACATGTGATTACGGCACCTCGTAAAGCTTGGTCGAAAACGCGTCTCATCATGCAACTTTAGACGAGATCCTCAATTCCAAACAACGCCATATTGCATGCAGTAGAGCCCGAGGATAAGACCATACCCGGCCTAAGCACACACATACACACATATTGACGTGAACAAGGTCCGGGTGAAACAAGAGCAGTTTCTCATTCATGTGCAAGAGACGTCTGGTACAAGAATATCCGCAGAACGAGGCACACAATCCATGCCTCCAGAGCGTAGAGTCGTTGTTCTGAGAATAGTAGATATCACCCTTGACTTTACCCACTCTTTTCATCTAAACCTAACTACTGGGATCCGGCATAGCGTACCAATTGGCATGCGCAAGCTTTCATGGTCTCCATGACCCTTCATTGTCCCGAGGCTAAACTCTAATTTGCAGTCGGGTGCCTTAGCCTTGGGATTAGTTCTAGTGTCGGAACGCGATCCAGTTTGTTGGCGAAGTGGCTGAATTTCAATGTTTCTACTACCTATGAGTGCGGGCAGCACAACAGCTAGCTCCAAGCGCCACCAGATACATCAGGCGATCGGAGGCGACAGATTGGGCTGGATGGATGCAGCATGCAAAGACACAGCACACGCGGAACAGATAAGCGCTCGTTAAAATGTGCGACCTCAGGATTGAGGGTTCTGGTGTTGAGGCTGAACGCAACCGCAGACTCCATGTCGAGCTTTTTGTTAACTACATCTGGAGCCTTGCATCTAATTGCGTACATATACATGCTCAACACTGCTGTCAAACTTGGATGCGGCATGGGATCAACAGCCCTAGAGTCGTTTTCGAGTCATTGTGCATCGGTCTGGCAGTTACTAGTGCCAACACCGACCATCTGCCGGCAGGAAAAGGTTGGGGTCCCCACAAACCCCACACCTCCACAAGCCCTTGGACGCCACGACAGATCATTCAGCACCCATGAACCGAACGCGTGTCATGGGATAAAGAAACCGGCATCGATTCCGCTGCATACGAGAGGACTACAAGTCCCGAAGTTGGTGCCGACCCAATCACAGCTGGCTTGAAGTTGGGGATTCTTTTGCATAGTTCAACGCCAAGATCATGTAAGTTCACTTGGCACCTGCCGTCCAGGCCAGGCCGACAGGAGCCAGACACGGTATAAGAGTCGACGGTACGTCGGTTTTCAGTACCCAATTGCTGTCTCTTCACCACTCGAACTCGCGCAGACTACTTACCAAGATGGCTGCTGAGAAGGACTCGACCAGTCAGTACGAAGACTTCAAACACGGAGACACGCACGACGTCGCGGAACATGGCCATGCTGCTACCGATATGTGAGTGTAACAATACATAACATATGCATGTAAGCTTACATACCCAGCTATGGTCATTCACTGGTGCAATTCGATCCCAAAGCGGAGGCACGCCTGAGACGGAAGATCGATCTCTACATTGTGCCTACGGTGGCTCTACTCTATCTTTTCTGCTTCATCGACCGAGCAAACATTGGAAACGCGCGATTGGCTGGGTTCGAGAAAGACCTGGGACTCGCAGGTTATGATTACAACTCGATCTTGTCGGTCTTCTATATCAGCTACATTCTGTTCGAGGTAAGTTCATCTCAATCGACGGGAAATCTTGCACAATGAAAGGACCTCACTAACACAACATTAGATCCCATCGAATATCTGCTGCAAATGGATCGGCCCAGGATGGTTCATTCCAGGCATCTCGCTCTGCTTTGGTGCTGTGTCAATTGCAACAGCTTTCGTTCACAACAAAGCACAAGTATCTGGTGTTCGGTTCGTGCTCGGAATATTTGAGGCCGGAATGTTGCCAGGTCCGTATGATCTTTGCTTGTGGTTTGAATTAAGCTAACTCGATATAGGGATTGCTTACTACATGAGCCGTTGGTACCGCCGAAAGGAGCTTGCTTTCCGCCTTTCTCTCTACATTGTCATGGCACCACTCGCAGGCGCGTTTGGTGGATTGCTGGCATCTGGTATCCTCAAACTTCACTCGTTTGGTTCTCTTACACGCTGGAGGTATGTCATCTGAAAATCGATAACACGCTATCACTGACTCTTCTAGGATGATCTTCGCCATCGAAGGCATCGTGACCTGCATCATTTCCCTCGTCGCATTCTTCACGCTTACAGATCGCCCCGAGACTGCCAAATGGCTCACCCAGGAGGAGAAGGACTTGGCCATTGCTCGCATAAAGTCGGAGCGTGTCGGTCAGATCGAAGTCCTCGACAAACTCGACAAGAAGAAGACACTTAGGGGAATTTTCAACCCGGTGGTCCTAAGCACAGCCGTGATCTTCATGCTCGACAACGTCACGGTACAGGGTCTGGCTTTCTTCCTTCCAACGATCGTACGAACCATCTACCCCAAGAACACCGTCATCTCCCAGCAGCTCCATACAGTGCCTCCCTACATGGTAGGCGCATTTTTCACTGTGCTCTTCCCGTATCTCAGTGGACGCTTCGACAAGCGAACTATCTTCATAATTGCCGGCGCTCCACTTATGATGACGGGCTACATCATGTTCCTGGCCAGCACCAGTACGTCAGTTCGCTATGGAGCAACGTTCCTTATAGGATCTGGCGCGTTCTCCTTCGGCGCGCTTTGCAACGCACACGCCTCTGCCAATGTTGTATCTGACACAGCGCGTGCCTCTGCCATCGGCACCGTCGTCATGTTCGGCAACATTGGTGGTCTCATTTCCACGTGGAGCTTCCTGCCATTTGACGGCCCCAACTACCACATTGGTAACGGATTGAACTTGGCTACAAGCAGCACAATTCTTATACTCAGCACTGCGATGTTGTTCTGGATCAGAGGCAATAACAAGAAGCGGGAAAGCGTAAATGTTGACCAGGAACTGGCAGGCATGTCGTATGGACAGATCGAAGACTTGGACTGGAGACATCCATCATCGAGATGGAGGGAGTAAACTTCGATTGGTACAATCACATGTGACACGACAACCAACTCAAAAGGCGAGAGATACCCCAGTGGATGATTATGTCTCGATGGCTTCAATGTACTTTACTACTGTTTATTTATGAGCTTGCATGACTTGATGATATGATTTGAACTTCCCTTGTGTAATGTTTGTGATCGACTTCAAAGATAAATCCATATACACGCCAACACGAATGTGTGGCGTAACACCATGTTGTTTACACATAAGAAACAAATTTCCTCCACATTGTCCGCCCCGTTTCATTAAAACCCGTGATTGAGTTCTACTTTTTCCTTTCCACCGAATACCTCCCACTCTTCAGAGCTAGTGAAGAGCTATGTTCTACCGTCTTAAAAAATCTTACCAAAAACGCCGAAAGGCCAAAACGCAGCATTGTTTCAATTAAAATAAATAGACACAGGGGTGTTATCAGCAACTATTGGATGATGCAATGTTCGATGTTTATGACATCGGACCCTTGCTTCCCCGCCGCTGCGCGTTCACGACCTCGGTATCTCGGATCAAGATCTCTTTGGACGAACATGCAACCATGACACGAACAAACGTAGACCTTGGCGATTTTGTGACGGCCGCTTCTCTTCCTGGCTCACTCCTAATTCCATAATTGCCTTGGATTCTACTATTACTCGAGTATTACCAGACGCTACCTAGGCTCGAACTACACTCACAATGCCGTCCGCAATCAGCATAAAGAAGATCGACGGCAAGCCGGGGAAAGTTTACTATCCACTTGAGAAGATCACAATCCCTGAGCCTCAGCCAAAGGATGATGAGGTATGAATACATTTCCATCCCTCATACATACATATATACTAACTCCCATCCTAGGTCGTAACAAGCCTCACAGCCGCCGCCCTAAACCACCGCGACCTCTTCATCCGCCAACACCTCTACCCAGGCACAACCTTCGGCGTGCCGCTCCTCGCAGATGGGGTCGGAATCGTCACACGCGCGGGTTCCTCCGCCAAAGCCCAAGCATGGCTCAACAAGCGCGTCGTCGTAAACCCCATGACAGGCTGGGCCGACTCGCCCGACGGGCCCGAAAGTCCCGCCGGCATCGCGATCCTGGGCGGTACCAAGACGGACCCGCGCGGCACGCTGGCCGACGTCATTCTCTCCGACGCAGGGGAGCTCGAGGAATGCCCCGCGCATTTGACCGACGAGGAGGCTGCGGCGCTGCCGCTCACGGGCTTGACGGCGTGGCGCGCGTTTTGGGTGAAGAGTGGGAATGCGCTGCCTGGGCGGAATATCCTCATAACGGGGATAGGGGGCGGTGTCGCGCTGATGGCGCTGCTATTTGCTGTGGCACAAGGGTGCAATGTATATGTTACGAGTGGGAACCAGGAGAAGATCGACAAGGCGGTCAAGTTGGGCGCGAAGGGGGGCGTCATCTACAAAGCGGAGAAGTGGGAGAAGGAGCTGCAGGGCCAACTGCCGAAGGATAGACCGTATCTCGATGCTATTATTGACGGCGCGGGCGGCGATGTCGTGAACAAGGGGACGAGGCTGTTGAAGGTACGTTCCTCTCCCTGCATTTCCAACCCCTCAACCATACTAACATGTATGCCTAGGCTGGAGGCATCATCTCCATCTACGGCATGACGGTGTCGCCGAAGATGGATTTCCTCATGAGCGCCGTGCTCAAGAACGTCGAGGTGCGCGGATCGACAATGGGATCGCGCAAGGAATTCGCAGACATGGTGCAGTTTGTGCGCGAGAAGAAACTGCGCCCTATCGTGTCGCGAAGTGTGCATGGGCTGGACATTGCGAAGATCGACACGCTTTTCGACGACATGAAGAACGCGTCGCAGTTTGGGAAATTGGTCGTCACGCTGGGGGAGGCGAGAAGTAAGCTGTAGATGGGAGGAGAAAGAAGGTCGACTAGAAGGGCGCATTGGTTATATCCGGATTACGTGTTGGACAAATCAGAAGATGGAAGAGGCTGAATTCATTGTACAAATCCGTCATCTTGCCCTACACTGCCGCCAGACAACTCAATATAAAGTTACACATCACTCCGCCCCAAACTACACACTAAATGGTTGAAGAATCTATAGCATGAGCTCCAATGGGCTCTCAATCACCTTCTTCAGCTCCTTCATGAACTCACCACCGACAGCACCATCGACGACCTTGTGGTCGAAGCTACCGGTGATGACAATCTGGTCGTCCCACTCGATGCTAGCTGTGCCGTCCTCGGTGGGCTCGCCAGGTACCGCGACCTTCTTTGTTGTGCCAATGGCAACGATGCAGGCTTGTGGGGGGTTGATGACGGCGGTGAAGCGCTCAACGGCAGCGTTCATACCCATGTTGGAGATGGTAATGGTTCCGCCCTGGTACTCCTCAGGCTTAAGCTTGCCATCCCGTGCGCGCTTGCCGAGATCCTTGATCTGTGATGAGACAGCCGAGAGTCCGAGGGAGTTGACGTTCTTGACGATGGGGGTCATGAGGCCGATTGGAGTGGAAACAGCGACGGAGACATCGACGACATTGTGCTGGCGGATGATGACCTTTCCGTCAATCTCACGCCATGACGAGTTGGCAGCGGGGACTTTGCGGGCGGCAACACCGAGGGCCTTGACGAGCAGATCGTTGACGGACAGCTTGTACTTGCCGTCTGCCGAAGCATTCAGGGCCTCGCGGAGCTTGAGCATCTTGGAGACGGAGATGCTGGAGGCGACAAAGTAGTGGGGGTTCTGCTGCATGCTCTCGGTGAGACGGGTGGCAATGACCTTGCGCATGCTGGTGGCCTCGGTGTCCTCGTAGGAGGCGGCACTGGACGTGGCACCGGCGGCGGCGGGGGCTCCTCCGGTGGGCTTGTAATTTTCAATGTCCTCCTTGGTGATGGCGCCGCCCTTTCCAGAGCCCTTGATGGAGCCAAGAGGAACACCCTTCTCCAGGGCGAGTTTCTTGACAGCGGGCGATGCAGAGGACTGGCGCTGGAGGGCGGTTTGCAGGCGTGCGCCGGTGGAGTCGGACTCGGTGGCGGCGGGGGCGGGCTCCTCGTTGGATGGGGGTGCAGTCTTGGAGCCAGAGTCTGCAGGTTCGCTGGCCTCGGAGGCGTCGCCCTGCTTGGAGGGGGTGTCGGGCTTCTTGGCGCCGCCGGCGTCGTCGATGGAGAAGGACTCGAAGGCGGACACGTCCTCACCCTCTTCGACCAGGACAGCAATGGGCTGCACACGTCAGTCACAACAACTCCGCGTCGACAAGCAGCAGACTCACGCTTCCCACGGCCACGTCCTTTGTGCCGGCGTCGCACAGGATCTTGGCAACGGTGCCCTCCTCCTGGAACTCAAAGTCCATCTGGGCCTTGTCGGTCTCGATCTCGACGAGCACGTCGCCGGGGGCTATCGAGTCGCCGACCTTCTTCTGCCACGCGCCCACGTTTCCGGCCGTCATGGTCGGGGAGAGGGCGGGCATGCTGATAACCGTGTGCGAGGGGTAGGCTGCGAGGGGCCGGCGTTAGCACCGCACAGGGCGACGGAGAAATGGGGTGGCGCCAGGGAGAAGAGGGCTGCTCACATTTGGAGGCATAGTAGCGGGCGAGGGCAGCCAGAGACGGCGTGCGCCTGCTGTGGGTCCCGAGTCAGCCAGAGTCGACGTCGGAGGCACGTATATACACGCGGCGGCAGGAGCGACCTACGCAGCAAAGTCGGCGCCTCGTGTCGTCGGCAGGGCGCCTCGCAGCGCAATTGACCCCCGCGAGGCCAATTGGGCGCCCGCGCGGGACAGCAGGTGGGAGGTGGCAGGCATTGAGTCGGGGCGGCGGCGGCAGCGGTGGGATTTCAGCCGGGCAGGCAGACACTGGGCGGGA
This sequence comes from Dothidotthia symphoricarpi CBS 119687, assembly GCF_010015815.1. Lineage (NCBI taxonomy): Eukaryota > Fungi > Ascomycota > Dothideomycetes > Pleosporales > Dothidotthiaceae > Dothidotthia > Dothidotthia symphoricarpi. The sequence goes on from NW_022985021.1 coordinate 925,516, forward strand.
GACGGGGAGGGCGCGAGGGCGGCGGGCGGGGACGGGCGAGGGGAGCAGAGCAGCGCTCGAGGTGTGGTGAGGACGATGGGCTGGTGTCGCTCAACAAAAAAGCTAGTGGAAGCTGTAGCGGAGATGGGTTCGCGCCAAGAGTCAAGCCACAGTTGGCCGTCGTCGTCGCCCGTCCGCTGCGTAACCCCGGCGAGTAAGGAGCGGCGCCCGAAACTCGAAGACACGAAGACACTTTGCCCGTCCACGCCCCGTCTGCTCCTCGCCCTGCACCGACCGACGACGGTCCCGCGCCCCCTTCTCCTCTCGTGCTGCTCGTCCCGCCATGGTCGCTCAGGACCGCCCCGCCAGACGCTGAGAGACACGTCCCCAGATTATCCGGCGCATACCGTCATCCACCACTGCCCATCATGGCCGACACCGACACCCCCGAGAGAGCTGAGAGTCCCGTGGGTGTGGAAGCACGCGAAGAGCCACCTGCCCCAGCAGCCCCATCACCCTCATCTTCCCCATCGCCATCGCCCTCTTCCTCCGCAGACGAGACGGAGAGCAATGCAGACGCAGGGTCCCAGCACGCATCCAGCCATGGCGACGACCCAGCTCCACAACAGACACTGCCAGAGCGAGAGCAGTCGTCCACGCCCGCCCTCAACGTGCCCGACGGCCCAGACGCGCCGCGGTCCTCCGAGCAGATCCTCGACCCGCGCACCCACGTCGCGACCCGTCCGCGGACAGACTCGCAGTCGACGGTAGCCACCACCGCCACGAGACCCTCCACCAGGAGCTCGCTCGTCTTCGTCGTCACCGCCCTCGAGACAATCGCCGCCTCCAAAGACGCGAAGAAGAACAAGAAGCTCGGCGACAGCACCAATGCCGCCCTGGCAGCCATCAAGACCGAGGGCGACCCGGCGCGCATCAACCCAGAGGTGCTCTTCGAACCCCTCCAGCTCGCCACCGAAGTCTCCACCGCCCCCGTCTGCATTGCCGCCCTGGACTGCATCGGCAAGCTGATCAGCTACTCCTACTTCTCCGTCCCCGCCGAGCCCCACCCCGACAACAAGGAGGCGCCGCCCCTGATCGAGAGAGCCATCGACACAATATGCGACTGCTTCCAGGGAGAAGCAACCCACCAAGACATACAACTGCAGATTGTCAAGTCGTTGCTCGCCGCCATCCTCAACGACAAAATCGTAGTGCACGGCGCAGGCTTGCTCAAGGCTGTGCGCCTGACCTACAACATCTTTCTCCTGTCTAGGTCGAGCGCAAACCAGCAGGTAGCACAGGGCGCCCTGACGCAGATGGTTGGCACCGTCTTCGAGAGGGTCAAATCCAGGCTCACTGTCAAGGAAGCGCGCTTGAACCTGTCGCGAGTCTCGTTGAATGGCAGAGGCCGCTCCGGAGACAACGTCGACGAGGATTTCGAGGGCGACGCGCAGCCCGTCGACGGCTCCGAGCCCAATGAAGAGGCCGAAGAGAACGAGAATGACCCCGATTTGGGCGAGCCAAGTGACCAGGCCGTCGTCATGCACACTGGCCCCAAAATCACCCTTCAGAGTTTCGAAAACAACATGAGCTTCAACGACGATCGCATACACGACAACGCTCCAACCCTCGTTACGCGAATCAAGGGCAAGCCCGGCTCGAGACACGTCTCCGGCCACGACGCATCGTCCAATACACAACACGAACATGGGAACTCCGAAGAGGAGGAGGAAGACGAGATATTTGTCAAAGACGCCTATCTCGTGTTTAGAGCCATGTGTCGGCTGAGCACAAAGGGCTTGTCGGTCGATCATGCTACAGATGTACGATCACAAGGTATGAGGTCGAAACTCCTCTCGCTGCACATGATTCAAACCATCCTCCACAACAACATTGCTGTCTTCATCTCACCGTACGCCACCATCAGGAGTGGCAGTGGTGATGAGCCTACAAGTTTCATCCAAGCAATCAAACAGTATCTTTGCCTAAGCTTGAGCCGCAATGGTGCCAGCTCCGTGAAGCAAGTATTCGAGGTGGCATGCGAGATCTTCTGGCAGATGCTCAAGTACCTGCGCGTCATGCTCAAAAAGGAGGTTGAAGTGTTCTTGAAGGAGATATATCTTGCCACCTTGGACAAGAGGACCGCTCCAGCATTCCAGAAGCAGTACATTCTGACCATCTTTGGGAGATTGGCTGCAGACCCTCGAGCACTGGTCGAGGTCTACCTGAACTATGACTGCGACCGCACTGCGCTTGATAACATGTACCAGCGCGTTGTCGAGCATCTGTCAAGAATCTCAAGCACACCAGTCACAGTCACAGCTATCCAGCAGCAAGCGTATCAAGAACAACGTGAGAAGCAATCAAAACAAATGGACTGGCAGAGTCGTGGCACATTACCGCCTTCCCTTTCCACTGTGTCAATGAATGCGGCTCACGAAACCGACCATGCGTACCCTCAGGAATGGGCCATGAAGCATGAGTCCCTCGAGGCACTTGTCGAGATATTGCGCTCCCTGGTTAACTGGGCCGAGCAAGCTCTACCAGAAAACCCAAAGGGCCCTAACACGGACTTACGAACGTCGCTCGATGATCTCCGAGTATCCTCAGATACCCGGAGGTTTTCAGAGTCGCCAAACGTTGGTGCGGATTCAGGCACTGTCACACCGCTTGCCGAGGACGATTACGGCCAATTGGAGAAAGCAAAACAACGCAAGACTGCCCTTACAAACGACCTGCGTATGTTCAACTACAAGCCAAAGCGTGGGTTGAAGGCCTTGATAGCAGATGGCTTCATTGCCTCGAACGGCCCTGATGACATTGCCCGATTCTTCTACCAGAATGATCAGCTGGATAAAGCTGCGCTTGGAGAGTTTCTTGGTGAAGGTGACCCTGAAAATATTGCCATCATGCATGCATTTGTGGATATCATGGACTTCACAAAGACACGTTTCGTGGACGCTCTGAGACAATTCTTGCAAAGCTTTCGACTTCCGGGCGAGGCGCAGAAGATCGATCGCTTCATGCTTAAGTTTGCTGAGAGATACATTACTGGTAATCCTAATGCTTTCGCCAATGCTGACACTGCATACGTCTTGTCATACTCGGTCATCATGCTCAACGTCGACCAACACAGTAAGAAGATGAAAGGCCCACGCATGACACCGGAAGATTTCAACAAGAACAACCGAGGCATCAATGATGGAGCGGATCTTCCGGAAGACTACCTTCGCGGCATTTATGAAGAGATTTCCCACAATGAGATCGTTCTGAACACTGAACAGGAGGCTGCTGCAGACAAGGGTCTGGTTTCCCAACAGCCCACCACCAGCCTAGCAAGTATCGGACAGGCACTCACAGGCGGTGCACGAGACTTGCAACGAGAGGCTATTGCCCAAGCGTCTGAAGCAATGGCCAACAAGACCGAGCAGTTGTACAAACAACTCCTGCGAGCTCAGCGGAGGACAGCTGCAACACTCCCAGTGTCAAAGTTTATTCCTGCATCCTCCACAAAACATATTGGACCCATGTTTGAAGTCACTTGGATGCCCTTTCTGACTGCTTTGTCCGGTCAAGCACAAGACCACAATATTGAAGTTGTTCGATTGTGTATTGAAGGTATCAAGTTGGCGATTCGCATCTCGTGTCTATTTGACCTCGACAGTGCACGACAGGCCTTTGTAGGCTTTCTGTCACGCTTTACTAACCTGTATAATCTCAGCGAGATGAAGGCTAAGAACATGGAGGCACTGAAAACGCTTATCGAGGTCGCACATACTGAAGGTAACCTGCTGCGAGAATCCTGGCGCCAGATCCTCACGTGCGTCTCGCAACTTGATCGCTTCCAGCTTATCTCTGCTGGTGTAGACGAACGAGCTGTGCCAGATGTCCTCAAGTCCAATACTCCGCAGTCTCGCAAGAATCTCAATCCACCACCTAATCGCCGGCGACCGACATCACAAGCTACTAGCATCAACTACCAAGCCGACGTAGTTGAAGAGAGCCGTTCTACAGATATTGTAAGAGGGGTAGATCGTATCTTCACCAACAGTGCGAATCTCTCGGGTGAGGCCATTGTCGACTTTGTCAAGGCACTCACTCAAGTTAGCTGGCAAGAAATACAGTCGTCTGGCCAGAGCGAGTCGCCACGTACCTACAGCTTGCAAAAGCTGGTGGAGATTAGTGGCTACAATATGAGTCGTGTGCGTTTCGAATGGACCACCATTTGGCAGATACTAGGCGCCCATTTCAATGAAGTCGGCTGCCACACCAACACAAATGTCGTCTTTTTCGCACTCAACTCGCTGCGTCAGCTGTCGATGAAGTTTATGGAAATCGAGGAGCTTCCAGGTTTCAAGTTCCAAAAGGATTTTCTCAAGCCCTTTGAGCACATTATCAATAATGCCAGCGTCGTCTCTGTCAAAGACATGGTTTTGCGTTGTCTGATTCAAATGATACAAGCTCGAGGTGAGAACATCCGATCTGGTTGGAAAACCATGTTTGGTGTTTTCACTGTGGCCGCTAGGGAGCCGTACGGTAAGGACCATCCAACGTTCTTCTTTTTTGCAACTACTCACAGTCAACAGAGGGCATCGTCAATCTTGCGTTCGAGAATGTCACCCAGGTCTACAACACGCGATTCGGCGTAGTCATCTCTCAAGGCGCATTCGCCGATCTGATCGTCTGTCTCACGGAATTCTCAAAGAACTTCAAGTTCCAGAAAAAGTCTTTACAGGCAATCGAGTTGCTCAAATCTTCCGTACCCAAGATGCTGCGGACGCCCGAGTGCTCGCTGTCTGCTCGCGCAGGTTACCTCAAAGAGTCCGACAAAGGTTCCTTGATACCAAAACAGCCTAGCCGACAGACTCAAGAGGAACAGTTCTGGTTTCCAGTATTGTTTGCTTTCCACGACGTTCTCATGACAGGCGAAGATCTTGAAGTACGGTCGCGAGCGTTGAGTTATCTGTTCGATACCTTGATCAGCTATGGCGGTGACTTCCCGCGAGAATTCTGGGACATGCTCTGGCGACAACTTCTCTACCCCATCTTTATGGTTCTCAAGTCTAATTCCGAGATGACCAAGGTTCTCAACCACGAAGAACTTTCTGTTTGGCTTTCCACGACCATGATCCAGGCGCTGCGCAACATGATCAAGCTCTTCACACACTTCTTCGAATCGTTGGAGTACATGCTTGACCGTTTCCTTGATCTCCTTGCCCTTTGTATCTGCCAGGAGAACGATACCCTGGCGCGTATTGGCAGCAATTGTCTACAACAGCTAGTACTGCAGAACGTACAAAAGTTCAGGCCTGAACACTGGAGCCAAATCGTCAAGGCGTTCGTGGAGTTGTTCCAAAGAACAGAAGCATCGGCGCTGTTCTCCGCTGCTACCAGTGGCTCATCGGCCCATCAGACCCCAGTCAACGGAACGCGAAGCATGTCCGACGAGCAAGTACAGATAGAGACACCACCCGGCGAACTCTCACTGCAGACGCCCACCGAGGAACCAAAACCCGACAACGCACTAGGCATCAACGGCCTCGTGATGCCCCGCCGCGCCTCTCTTGTAACATCTGAGCTATCAAATGAGCAACGCGCACTATCTCTTCATAAGTCCCAAACCCAAGACCTAGAAGACTACCGGCCGGAAACCTCCGACCTCCAACAACCCCCCATTGTCGTCACCGCCGCCCGCCGCCGCTTCTTCAACCAAATCATCACAAAATGCGTGCTCCAACTCCTCATGATTGAAACAGTCCAAGAGCTCTTCACAAACGAAGCAGTATACGAGAAGATCCCCTCAGGCGAGCTACTACGCCTGATGTCGGTGCTCAAGAAATCCTACCACTTCGCCAAACGCTTCAACGCGGACCGCGATCTGAGATCCCGACTCTTCCGCGAGGGCTTCATGAAGCAGCCGCCGAACCTGCTCAAGCAAGAAAGCGGCTCCGCAAGCGTCTACGTCAGCATCCTCTTCCGCATGTACCACGACACATCAACCGACCGCGCCGCTTCGCGCGCAGACACCGAAACCGCCCTCCTGCCCCTCTGCGAAGACATCATCGCCAGCTACATCGAGCTGGACGAGGAAACCCAGCAGCGCAACATCGTCACCTGGCGGCCCGTCGTCGTCACCGTGCTCGACGGCTACACAAACTTCCCCACGCAGGAGTTTGAGAAACACGTCGATATCTTCGCGCCGCTTGTTGTCGGCCTCTTGGGCACCGAGATGGCCAGCGATGTGCAGAGGAGCGTTCAGGCGCTGGTTATGCGCATCTTTGAGACGAAACTCGGCACCGAGCGTGTCTCGCTTATGATGCCTGTTATGCGGAGTCCGAGGGGGAGTTTTACGGGGAGTCCTGTTGTGGGGAGGGGGGGCGGTAGGGGAGGTCGATGAGTGTTTGGTGTGTTTATCTTCTTTTTCTCCTACGAAAGGGGTTGGGGTCGGTTCTTCTTTTCTTGCGATGTTCGACCGCGCTTGCCCCTGTACCTGTAGTCTGGGCTTGTCGTTGGGGATTTGTAGCATTTGTTTCGGTTTCTTTTAGGAATGGGCAGTATGGGTTCTTGTCCCCCCGCCGACTTTATCACAAGACGGCACGATGGTGGGACAGTACTGTCTGTCTGCTTGTATTGTATTGTACTGCATCTTGAGCTATATCAGCTGGGTCATCTTCATCTTTGCCACAATATTTGGTACGGTGTGCATTTCAGGGTTTTGATTTCAGTAGACAGGTTGAAGTTGGAAGAGAACAGATGGCAAGACTATGGGAGAAACAAGTCCTTTTGAATAAATCTCGTGTCATTCATCTATGTACCGGTCTATCATAAACATTGCATCGCATGGCATTACCGTCATCGCATCACAAAAGGAATGGGAAAGATCATGTAACTCTCATCCAGTCCAAATGCTGCCACGCTCCAAAATGCTTTTACTCCCATTCCCAGTCATTGTCATTCGTTGTTCACATTTACCAGCACCTCCAGCGTCAACCCTCTACGACTTATCAGCGTCGGACTTGCCAGTCTCTGCATCCGTCATCTCCGTGTCCTTCTCCTCTGTCTGCGGTGCCTCGGCTTGCCTCTTGGACTCGATATCCCGCTTCTGGCGCTCAATGTCGGCCTGCTTTGCGGCAGCCTCCTTCTCGTACTTCTCACGGACGGCTTGTTGCTGCTCCTGGATCTTGTCGTTGTAGCGCTGGATGATGGGGCCAGCAATGGAGCGGATATCCTCCTTCTTGGAGACGTATTGCGCTTTTGTGGCGTCCTCACCGTCATCGTATAGCCAGTCCTGATACCATGTTAGTGTAATTCAGTCGCACGGGTGCTTGGGCAACTCACCTCGATCGTCTCGAGTTTGGCATTGAGCCTCGACTTCTCGTCATCGCTGGCGAACTCAGCGTAGACATCAAGGATCTTGTCCTTGAGCTCGTAGATGAAGCTCTCGAGGTTGTTCTTCTCGTTCTCGGTGTCGCCGACGAGCTTGTCCTCCATGATCATGGCGTTCTCGCGCTCGGCTGCCTCTTGCTTGCTGGCCTCATCGAGCGACGCTGTGCCTGCTGACAGGGGTAGGTCGCCCTTCCTCTGCTGCTTCTTGACCTTGCGCATTTTGGGTGGCTCCTTGGGCGCATCCTTGTCGACGTCCATTGCCTGTGTGTCATGTGTTAGCTCGACTGGCTTAGTGGCAGAAGCAGAAGGACGCGCAAATACAAATTCACTACTGGACTTGTGTCGTTTCGCGGCAGGCTCCGAATTGAGTCGCTGTCCGGTACTCGGATCGGTAGAAGAACTGGAAACACGTACATCACCCTCTTTCTTCTCCTCTTGAGGCTCGGGAATCGGCTCCTCCACCTCGGTCTCCTCCACGTAGTATCCAGACTCAACGTTGAGTACACCGTGCACATTAAGACGAGCCTTAAGCTTGCAGATCATGAAATCGCCCTTGGGATCCTCCTTGACGCCCTTGACGGAAAATCGGCCGATCCATGGGTTTGTCTTACCCGGCAGCTGCTCTGGGTTGGCGTACCTGGCCTCAAGGTCGAAGGGGTTTTTGCGGTAGAAGGTTAGGATCTTGGTGGAAGGCATGACGTTGCCCTTGTTGAAGACAGTGAGGTTGGTGTCCTCGTCTGGGATATCTTCCGACTTCTCCCATGTGAACTGGACTGGGTAGTTGACCATGTCGTGGATGGAGAAGTCACGGACACGGAAGACTGGGGAGAGGATGGCGCAGCTGAAGGCGCACCCACGAGCAACAGCCTCGTCTTGGTTGAGGGTGAAGGAGAGCGTCTTGCCGCCAAAGTACTCTTGGATGGCGTTCTTCAGGGAAGGCACGCGAGTGCAGCCACCAACCATCTCAATGGCATCGATGTCGTCTGGAGTGAGCTTTGCTTCGGCAAGCGCCTGCTCGATGGGGGCGGTGGCGCGATCAAGCATGGGCTTGACGAGCTCCTCGAGCTCCTCACGCTTGAGCATGCCACGAACGTCGATGTCGTTCATGATAGACTCGACGTTGAGAGGGGCGGCCTGGTTGGCTGAGAGAATCTTCTTGAGCTTCTCGACACCGGCAGCCAGGCGGAAGCGTGCCTTGTTGTTCTCCATGACGTCGATCTTGTATTTCTCCTTGAACTCCTTGGCGAAGTGCTCGACCAGGGCCTTGTCGAAGTAGCGTCCACCGAAATGACGGTCCCAGGCGCTGGACTTGACGACCAACTCGCCCTTGCGGAACTCGACTACGGTTGCGGTGTAGTTGCTGTGGCCGATGTTGACGAAGATGACTCTCCGTGGCTTCTCCTCTGCTGTGGGAAGGTCGAGCTTTGTGATACCGTAGCCAAGGGCGACGGCGGTGTTGTCGTTGATCAACCGCAGGCACTTGAGTCCAGCGATGTCGGCGGCGTCCAGGATGGCGCGGCGTTGACCATCGGTGTACCACACGGGGCAGCTGAGGACGACGTCCGAGACGGGCAGCTTCAGCTCGACAGAGGCGGTGGCCTTCATCCTGGTGAGGAACATGGCGGTGATCTGGGTCGCGGTGAACTGCTCCTTCTTGCCCAGGTATGAGACCTCGGCGCCGACCTGGCCGCCCATGTCGATGAGCGGCGCCGACACAAAGTCCTGCTCGACCTGGACATCGGGGTCGTTGAGGGAGCGGCCAGCGAGGCGGACGAACGATGAGACGGTGTTCTTCAGGTTGGAGATTTCCTGGTTCTTGGCGGCCTCACCAATGTATCTGCTCTTGGGCCCGAAGCCTACGAGCGACCTGTGTGTGTTAGCGAGGGGGTTTGTGGGTAGTGGTGCGTGTTTGCTTACGGAGTCGCGCGGTTGGAGACTTCATTTGCAATCTGCGGGAGTCAGTATGCGCTGGGCAGGCGTGTCTGGGTCGTCGTCAGCACTCACCACGTCGACACCACGGTTCCGCGCAACAGCAATGACGCTGTTGAGCGTCCCCAAGTCGATGCCCACAACAGACATGTTTATCGGCGGAGTGGCGGGGTATCTAGGCGGTCAAAAGCAGGGAAAGAGCGCGGGCAGCGGGTGTGCTGTGTAGTAGTCGTGAGGGAGGGTTCAGACGTCTCGGACGGGCAATGCTGATATCGCAAAAACTGGCGTCCTTTGTGGAAACTTCAGGAAGTCTCCAGAACAAAACTGTTAGTGCCCCGCCATCTGCCACCACAGCTGGTCAGTGCGCCCATGACAGGGATGGACCCAAGAACGTCATTCGCGCGCGAAGGCGACTCGGCCAAAGTCGCGTCTTCTGCTGTCGCATTGCAGCTGGGGCCCCCATGGGCCTTTGCGTAATTCACCCTTGGCGTCACGACGTGTCGATTGCCGTGTTGCAACGCCCTACGCGATAAACATGGCAGACATCCCGCCCTACCCGCTCTACAACAGGACCTACAACCTGTACCGCCTGTCGCCGCTGCACCACAGCCATGGCTCTCTCATGGCCGAGCGGACCCTGCGAACGCACGCGAAACGGCTGAGGGAGCAGCTGAAGGGTGATAGTGTGCGCGGCGTGCAGGTCGACTTTGCCAGTGCAGACGACACGGCCAAGCTGGGGCCCTTGGAGGAGTGCAGCTGGGACATGATGGGGGACGAGGACGCCTGGATAGACCACTACCGCCAGGCAGCCGACGTGGATGCTTCACAGCTGTCTACGGTCCTGACTCCAGACCAGGCGCGGGGCATCCACGTCAGCCTCGAGTACGAGAAGCAGTCCTACAACGCGCTCCTGTTACGCGACCCGGGCATCACATCGTCGCCAGATGGCTTCACCTCTCTCCCCCTCCTCCTGGTGAAGATGCCGGGTCCCATACGAGACGTCTTCCTCGATTACCTCCGCACAGCATTCGACGCCCATGTTGCACCATTAAAACTGTCTTCGTCCTTCATAACATCCAGTCTCGAAACGTACTTCAAGTGTCTGTCAGCAGCCACCTCCACCCAATCCATCCAGGACGTCATACGGCAACTGCACGTGCAGCTGGCATTCCCAAGCACTACCACCTTGCTCAAACACATTGAAATCACCATCGCTGGTGCGCATGTTGCAGGCTTCCTCACCCGAGGCAAGCAACTCATCAGCACCAACAACAAGCCCTTCACAGCCGCCTTGTCCAGTTACCTTCAAAAACACCTCGCTCTCGACATCTCACATCCAAAAGTGCTAATCTCGCGCATATCCTGCAACAGCTTCCACCTCGGCACGGAGCGCCTCAAGCTCACAGCACCAGACACCCTTGCAGACACGTCGTTCTCAGACGAAGGTGGGGCCTCCCAGGATGCAAGTGCAGGCCAACTTGCCGTTCAAGATTTCTTTACGTCATTGATCCGAGAAGCTGCCGGCAGCGGAAAATTCTTGCCCGAGAATTTGGCGAGCGTCGACACGCCGAGCTCGACTGCGAGCGCGAGGACAGCGAGGAGAAAGAGGGCTGTCAGTGGGGCGGCTGTTGGTAATGGAAACAACAAGAGGAACAAGGCAAAGAATCAGGAGAACGGGCCAATGTCTGACGGAGACGAAGATATGTCGGATGGATAGGGTGGTACGATACCCAGTCGGCGAACTGTAATCGTGTTCGCGAGTTTCTCGTTAGCTGTTGTCAAGCTTCATGGGCCCTGCATTGTCGTGCATTTTATTGTAGCTTTCCTTGCGAGTTCATTATACCCCTTAAGCTTTTGATCAGATCACTTCACGACGATGAACCGCTTACAAATTGCCACTATCATCACAACCTCAATCATTTTCCTAAGAAGCTGGTTGTAGCGGCTGCGAGATGCCTTTCTGAAGTCTGAGCTCAGAGAGAGAATTAGATGATTATGAATAGAGCATGTGAGACTTGGCGGCGCGTCTCGACGTCTTGCGTGTCGTTGATCTCCTCAACTCAGTCTCTCTGATTGTATCACAGCCCGCTTTACTTGCAATTTTACAGTCATGACGCTTGGTCGAAGCATCTTCACAAATATCGCAAAGCGGCGCTATCCTCGCTTACTACATACTTCGGGAAGTAGCAAATCAATGCACTTCCACCCTCAAACCGACATGAATCCTTTGTTCTGCTACACCAGCGGACGATGGTTATGGAATGAGCGTGAGCAACTGGAAGCCCGATATCGACGTTTCGACGTGCCCAGTCTTCAGCAAGCGGCCTGCCAAGCCGTCGGCGCAGACAAGTGTGTATCTATTGAGAAGATTGGTGAAGGCAACTACAACAAGGCATATCGTCTTGAGATGGAAGACGGCCAGAAGGTCATCGCAAAAGTCCCACATCCTAATGCTGGCCCACCAGTACTTACCACTACATCGGAAGTGGCAACTATGGAGTTTGCCCGGACCATTCTGGATATACCCGTCCCAAAGGTTCTTGCTTGGAGTGCTACCGACCAAAGTTCTGTCCAGGCAGAATACATCATCATGGAAGAAGCAAGAGGCTCCCTACTCCACGAAGTCTGGCGAGATCTTTCACTGCGGACGAAGTCTGACATCATTCGTGAGTTTGTAGACATCGAAAGGAAACTACTCTCAGTCTCCTTTGATAGGTATGGTTCAGCTTGCTCCAATGGAGAATTTGCCGCCAGTTTGACTTACGCTTGTTGACAGACTGGGATCATTGTATTTCAAGGATAGTGATATCGCGGGATGCGAGCCTGCTATCGTTACATCTGGCCCGCAGGATGTCGTCGGTCATGTCGAATCACGTTATTGCATTGGACCCATCACTCGAACAGAGTTCTGGGTGAAACAGCGCAGTGACATGCACTACTATGGTCCTTGTGAGTGTCTGGACGTCAATGAATTTCGGATTCTAGACTCAAGATGGTTGCAGGGACATCTTCTGCAGAATACCTAGAGTCTGTCGCTCACCGTGAGCTCGACTGGATCAACGCCCACGCGAACCTACAGGAACCGAATAAAACTCCATGGTCGTACATGAGCCCAGAGCAAAATTCTCCGGAGGCTCACACAGTTTTGTTGCAGAAATTCTTATCTACAATTCCGTATATCGTTCCCCAAGACCCAGAGCTTGTTTCGCCCAGACTTTGGCACCCAGATTTTCATGCTGGTAACATCTATATCGACGACCAAGCCCGGATTTCATGTATCATCGACTGGCAAGGAGCCTGGACTACCCCGGTGTTTATCGGAGCCAATCCCCCATTGCTTCTGGACTATGGGATCGACATGTTGATGAAGCTCCCTGGAAACTTCAAAGCACTCGACGATGCTACAAAGGACCAGCTTCGATACCAAGTGTCTCAGTCTGTCCTGATTCACACGTACGAAACACTGACCGCGGAGAAGAACCCTCTGATGTACAAGGTAATGCGACATCCCCATGGCCAGACCCTCAAGCAGTTGGAAGCTTTTGTTGGCTCTACCTGGGACAACAGTCTCTTTCCTTTTGAGGAATGTTTGATCCGTGTTGAGAAGTTTGTTGATATGTTTCCTATTCACTATCCTAGCTAACTGTTGGTACAGTGAGTGGGATCACTTAGGTACTAACGAACCATGTCCGTACCGTTTCTTGCCAGAGAGAATACGGCAACACTACGAAGAGGCGGAGTCTTTCAACAAGAGCCAGGAATTCTGGAAAGGGCTACGAGGTGTCTTGACCGATGAGGGCTATGCGTCGAACGAGAGTTTCGGCAAGGCCGTCGAGATACTTAGGGATTTGCGAGAAGTCGGACTGGATGACCTGAAGGGTGAGGAACGACGCAGTTTGGACAAAGAGACGCGTTGGGTCGTAGATCTCAGTGACCCTAAGACCTAGCACTTACACTATCTCTTGCATGATGAAAACAGATAGAATCGACATCAAAAGTTTAATTGAAATAGTAGGACGCAAGATGAAAAACGCCTTCCTCTATTTGACCTCGGGTGCTTCACATATTTCGTTTAGATTACTGAATACTATTGTGGACGTGATCCACCATTGGAAAATGTAACGAGCGATGGTCAAGCCTTAGAAGCATCCTGTTCCACACTCTTCACGTTCTTCGACGTATCGGGTGTCATTCCATGTTTCCACCAGCCACGAAACCATGTGAACGTCTTCGAATTCTTCGCCTGGGCGCTCTTGATCTCCGCCGGCGGTTCAGATTTCCTTTTCGGTCTCCAAAGTCTACAAATCCATGCAAGCGCGCTTTGTAATTCGAAGTGTGGCGGTCGAGCAACGATGAATACTAGGGTCGTTACGGGTACTGCAACTGCAAAGTAAACCCAGAAATGCGGACTGCCTGGCATGTTATCAGGATTCATACTGAAGAGACTTGAGACGTAACTGAGTGGAACGAAGATAAGTGCGAGAACAGTCAAGCGACTAATGTTCAATGTTTCAGCAAAGTTTTGTCTCGCATCGATGATAGAAACCAGAGACGTGACGACAGGTAGCATGTTCTCCAATCTCGCACCCGCAGTCTCTATATTGCTGTTGATCACTTCGAAATCTTTGATGACGTGATCCATCGCTGCACAACTCCTCGAGCCTAAAGAATTTTGGGAACGGAGATTGCGGATAACCAACTTGATCTTTTCTTGTGAGATTGTGCTACGGCGTTGCCAGCCTTGCAGTTCACGTAAATCCGCGTTGAATTTGTCAAGATCTGGAAGTTGATTGCCTCGGTATTCGTACTGCTTGATGCAGTGTCGCATCACGGCGTGATATTTCACCCACTCCGCTGCTACAATCTTGAGGGGGTAGTATGCCAATGATTGGATCGTGGGATCTTCACGGTTGAAGCAAGCTGGAACGCGAGCTTGCCAGCGTTGCACGACATCGTCCAACATGCCGCCTCTTGGACAGTCGTTCAGGGTATTCCAATTTTCAGAGAATTTTGGGGGGTCCGCAAAATCCTCGTAAGCTCCTAAGAAGGGCCGCAAGATCAGTTGGACCTTGTGTGTTGCATCTTCTTTGTGTCCCGAGGTGAAATAGACATCTCCGAGCGGCGGGTCGACAAGGGTCAAGGCTTAAAACGTCAGACTCAAGCATTTACAACCATCGTATACGTACCTAGCCATAAGCCGTTACTCCGCCGGATTTTGATGATGGATACTTGGCGTGCCGCGAGTCCAACGGTAGTAGAGCGCAAGAATACCACTTTGCGATCGATTGCGGTGTCTCCCACCAGCTGCCTACCAGCAAGATCTGCGTTATCATAGGTAACAGGACAGTGGTAAGCGGCGTTGAGGTAGTTTTGCGAGAGGAGCCGGGATGGCAAAGTCGCTTCATTTGGAATGGGATGGCGCATGGCTTTCCGCTGAACTGTGTGCAGATGCATTGCGAAAAAAAGAGGGTCGATGTCAAGCTCAGAACCAAGTAGCTCAATAATTTCGACCGTCAAGTCCTCTATCACCAACATCCGTCCTTGTAGTGGTTGGCTATGATCGTCTTCAGACCCTCCATGACTTATATCGGCCTTGCTCAACAGTTCAGAAGAGAGATGGTCAATACCACCGATTTGGCGCGCAGTAGGAGTAGGTGATCCTCTTTGGAAGTCCAGTGCGGAAACACGGCAACTCTGACGACGAGCCCTTGGATTTGAAAGGAAGCCGTAGAGGGTAAGTAACGACGGGTAGCGTGGACAGAGAGCCTCGACGTAATCTTTGTATGTTTTGGGATGCGGCATAATTCCTTGAGGCCACAAAACAAAGGTTAATGACGAATTGCAGAGCAATTTGATGTAACTGATAAAATAAACGAAACACGTTGTTGGGGAGGGACGCCGTAGAGACAACAAGCTGAGAGTGGAAGATGCAAGTTATAGGCTGACCAAGTCGTGATAGCGAGGAGGCCGCCAATGCCGCAATCGATTGGCGGCATTGAGGATGGCCTAGGCACATGAGTATATGGGGCTGAGTTCAAGCTGCCTCGTTGACGTGACTCTCAGGCAAACTGTATGCCTGGAAAGAGGCAAAATCAGGCAATTTGCCTGGATGCATCCTCCTTCGACCTTAAGCTGTTCGTAGCCATAATTGTGGGTCGCTTGTACCGGTGACCACCGTCAATGACGCTAGCGCTCCTGAAGGTCCCACCCCACCAACATGATGTACACTAGCAGTGATACGGATTTGCTCCAATAGCTATCGAAATATGATGGCACTTTTTGCGAATGTGGCTGCGGACGTGAATATGGCTGGATTTCCTGAGAGCCTTGCAGCCTGTGGCGTTTATATCACGATATAAGTATAACTAGCATCCCCAACCTGATACAGAACAAAGTCTGATTAGTATTCCTCCCTCATTGTAACCTAGCCTGACGACCACGATTGAATGCAAAGGCTATTCGGCGACACACTACTCTCAAGATTCAACAACAATCACCATTCTGTATAACCTCTCCCGTGGCAATTGAGGCACTCAAACGTCAGTTTGTGGCAGCTTCAATCTACCTCTGGTGATTACTCCTTTCTGTTGCGTTTAACTCCTATCTTCTTGGTACAACTACATATTTGAAACTCTGGGTACGATCACTAGTATAACGATGTGTATGATTTTCAATTAAGCATCCAACATCAAAGAATACACAAACTTTTATTCAATGTCGCTTTCTACAGTCCCGAGGGTCACGTTCGTGTACAATTATTCGAGAAGGCTGATACGAAGAACAGTATTTAGAGAACATAATGAAACGTTTCAACACTCAAGGCTTGAATGATGACGATCCTCCTCCTGTGCTTCGTCGGAGGCAAGGAACCTCCGGAACTTGGCTAGTGGAAGAAGAAACACCAAAGCTAATTGCTCAATTCTTGGATGGCTATTATCGAGCCCATTTTTTCACACTTGCCGACAAAGCCCAAGCTCTCATAGAAGCAGAATTGGAAGACCTGACGGACTCCAGCGGGCAAGAAGTCCAAGCCAAAGTGACCAGTCGCACAAAGACCAAGAAAAGTCTTGAGGAGAAGCTAAAGATGAGGAACAAAGAAGAGCCGTATGAATCCATCGAATCCATTTGGAAGGATATACATGACCTGGCCGGAGTACGGATTATTCTCTACACACCCACAGAGAGGCAACACAAGAAAGTGGGAGAAATGATCAGATCGATCTGGAAGAACAATGTGCAGCTAATACTACATGACGGTTCAGGAGAATCGTCCACAATCAATGGCTTCTCTTCCGAACCTGAGCAGAATTTGGTTTCCACGACAGACGCACATCACAATGAGAGGAGGAAAGCTTACAGGCGAAGACACCGTGGGTATCAAGCACTGCACTACCGCGTCACAATGACAGAGAAGCATCAAAGTGGTACAAAGACGAAACCATCTTATGAGTGGTCAAAGCATGACAGGGTTGAGATACAGGTCGTTTCAGCACTCGTACATGCCTGGGCGGAGGTAGGACACGATGTATTGTACAAGACATACGCATACGGACCTCCAGATACACAGGAAGAGCGTATATTAGACTCACTCAGCGGTCTGGTCTCAACGGGCGATATCCTCCTGGAGCAGTTCGGAGAGTTGGTGAACAAACGAACCCGTGCAAAGATTCTGCACCTATACGACTTTGGAACCTTCCTTCGAGGCTTGGATATTCTACAAAGTCCCAAGGAACAACAGGAAGGGTCTTACGCAGATTTTGGACCCGAAGGAACCAATATTCTTTTCCGTTACCTCGTCAACAGCAACCAGAATGTGCCTCTCATTGTGCGTAGAGCTCTGAAGGATATAGGCTATCCGAAAGCACCTAGATTAAGGGATATCCTAGTTTCTTTCGAGCCTATGCTCGAGCCACCACAGAAACTTCTTGCACCTTTGTGTCTCATCCGCCATATGCTTCTGGAGGAAGAGGAAAAGAACAAGCAACAAGAGGACCAACAACAGGGAGAGAGAACCCCACAGAAGCAAATCATGCTGAAAGAATACCGACTTTCCCAGCAATGTTCCATCATGGTCGAAGCGCTGACGCTCCTCCAAGTCTTCGCTGGCGGTCCTGAAGAGGCAAAAGCATTCTTGGAAGAAGACATCAACTTGGACAAGACGGAAATTAAAAGTTTGAATTTTGTGCTTTCCAATTTCAGGCGTACAAGTTGTATGACGGAAGACACTGATGATATCCAAAAGAAGATTGGGTTTCAACTGCAGCCAGCATGGGATTGGTTCCAAGAGCAGGTGACGGACCAGCAATCAATGTGCGGCTTTTGCTTCCAGCTTGCAGAGATGGATGTGATCAAGAATGTCATCGAAGAGGCCACCAAAGAAGCTGACGTACGTGCACGGCTGAGAGCATTGAATATCGGCGCGTTATCAAGAAATTGAAGATATGATTGATAGCAATGCTGCAAGTTAGGGAGGGTAGTTGAGTAGTTGACTCTGTTATTTCCTAGTTGAGTTTTGGCCAAATGTTCGTTTCTGTATCTTTTCGCTCTCTGCAACACATAAACGACATCTTTTTGTCAAGACTCATGTTTTCACAACGATAACCAACTTTACTATTGTGCTTCTCAAGATCAAGTTGTTTCAGTGCTGATTGTACTTTGAGCAAACACGAGCGCTTACCGACGAATGCTGCCGAATTATACTAGTTGACGAAGGTGATTCACGGGTGGTTGAAACACCCAGAACTTAACTGCAGCGAAATCATGCAATAACTCGACGCCTACATGCAAAGCTCAAGTCAAAGGTGTGCGCCTACATCGTTACCAGTATACGACTAGCCTGCTGAACTCGTAGCATTTAGTCCTGTTTTCAAATTGGGTCATTTGTTGAGAACAACGTAGCTCAATTCTATATATGAACTCTGCATCCTGTGAAAACGTATATTTAAGGATCCCTGCCATTGTCTTGTGATCTGACGTTCGTTTTCGTTAGCCCCCTTTGAACCATGATCTCCGGAGTTGTTACAGAAAACGGGAATTTCGCATCTGTACTGGGGCGTGATCTGCTGGACTGTAGAACAAGGTCGTTAACATGAACGCCACTGTGGCGTTTTACATGCTTTCTAAAGCTGTCAAGGCGCGTCCATATCTTATCAGCCTTGGGGCAGCCTTCAAAAGCGCACATGTATCCCCCCTCTTCTGGTTCCATATGTATCGTCTTGAGATGCCTACAGAGGTCGTAATTCACAGTGAACTGTTTAGTGCACGTTGGCACTGGACAGTCGTGTAGTTTCCTCTTGCGTAAATGAGAGGAAGAAGCTTTCGAGTGAGCCGTAGTGGGTGTGGCAAAGGAACATGTGTTAGATTCTGGAGTAGGTATCTCGCCTATCTCTGCAAGAAGCGAATCACTTGATTTCAAATGACTAGATCTTTTTAAGACCGCATCGCACCTCCAAGACATATCTTGAATAGAGTCTTCACCCATGGTATCTATAGGCAGAATTTCGGTGCCGGAATGGCGTTGTTGTGTTTTGATACGTTTTGAGGCTTCATCTCTCTGGTTGAATTCCATACTGGCATGCAAATGCTCTCCGAAATGATGAGCCAAATGAGTGGGGTGTCTCTGTGTCTCGAGCTCTGTTTCGTCTCTGAAAATCTGATCATGTTTTACATGGTGAAATTGTGGTGTAGAGTAGAACTCGAATAGCTCGAAATTCTCGCTTGGTGATAATGAGCATGGAAGCAGCTCCTTGGAATCGTCACGATAGTAAGTGCTCCCTCCCTTGCCCCAGTCGAACGGAGCGTCTGTTGGGCTCTCTGAAGGCGGATATGGTATTGCAGTGTATGTTGTTGTTGTAGATGGAGCAATCTGTGCTATGAATGTAGGGATGTCCAACTCATACGAAAATCCATATACCTCTTCGTGACGATCACTACATATTCCAGACCAGGGGCAATCGTTCCCCATGTCTGGTGCTATGCTAGTAAAGGCAGAACCATATTGAAAATCCAGGGATGATGTTCCAGAACTAGCCAGATTCCATGTTGACCAAGGCGAGATGCTGGATGTCTCTGCCACGCTTAGGCCCTGCTCTGTAGCAGATGAGATACAAGCGACTGTCTTATCCAAAGGTTGTAGGTAGGTATTGTATGCGTCATCAGCGAGATCTGATGGAGCGACGGCAAAGCGTGCGTGGCTATAGTCGCTCGTCGAATTTGTTGCGGCGTCGATTCGGCTGGACTCGAGGTCGGCTATAGGGAAGGCTCGGGAGCATAGCCTGGGCTGCTCATTTCCATCGAAGTATTCATCTGAGATGTGTGCAGCATAGGTTGCAGCTACTCTGTCATGACTATACATGGTAGTTGAGAACGTGTTTAGAGTAGGTGCGTCGACGCGGCTCAGCCATGGATGACAGTGGCGCGCACAGCCCTATGTTAACCTGTTCGCATATCAGCGGGGCTTGGTTGGCAGAGCGGAGCTCTCGCCGGGACGTTGCGCTTCATCCGCGAACAAAGTGGCTGCACGCATGTCCTGGTCTTCCATGTGCTGCAAAGGCCACGGATGCAATCCGCGCCTGGTGGATTGTTGCGCGAAAGCGTCCCCAGGAGCGAGAGCACTGGCGACACTGCTCGAGGCTCGGCTCAATGCCAAGCTCGAGCCACGTTTTGCCGTAGAAAGAATGCGAGTCTCACACAAACGAAATTTGTCGAGTCCACCACTTTGGCTTGGGGAATTTTTGGAAAACGCTTGACGTTCCAAGAGACGAAGAAGGATGGGGCGAAGACGAAGACAAAAACGAAGACATGGTTTTACACCCGCAACCATGTTGAGAAGCAGAATGGCATCGGCCAATGCTACGCTAGTCATCAACCAATGCCCCACCGCCTCCCGTAAGGAGCCATAGGAGCGGCGGGTTCCTGAACGACCCCGGAAATCCGCCCAAGGGATTTGCGTCAGCGCGACTCTTTCGTCACACATCGCGCGCTGCACGTTTGGCCGCCGTTCAGAACCAGCGCTCCTCACCAATTTTCATCGTGTTCCGACCCACAATATCTTCACGCTCGTTACTGCACACGCATCATCTTCGCTCCGCTCCGGACTCTAGCCACGCCAGCAAGAAGCTCATTCAGTACCGGCAGAGGACGGCACTTGTCCTAGTTATATCGTTGTGTCTACAGACTGCCACAACACAGCTCCCTGAGGTACGTCCACTTCCCCACGCTCGCCATGCCCGACTGACCACGTCCTCCGAGACAGACGCACAAGCACCGTCCTGCCAACCTTGTCCTTACGTAGACACGCCTTCCTCCCGCTATCCACCGTGCATATCCCCAGACATCAGGATGGCTAGCCCAAAAGAGTTAGACGGTCACTTTCAGGCTCCTGGTGAGTGACACTTCCTTATGATAGCCTACGATATGCAGCCAGGACCCACTGCATTTGGAACGGGCGATAGCCGGAGCAGTTCCGCACTATCGCAGTGTTTCCATGCAGCAGCAGTTACATGCCGCGTGCACCCGCTATGACCATCGCATATCCGCCAACTTATGTGTACTGGTGCTGTCGGCGCCATGGCTAAAGTGCTGTTGGCACTGTAGCTCTAATGATACACTATGTTCGATAGTGATGACGATACGCGATTGACGGTTGCTTGACGGCGCGATGTGGGATTCTGTGGTGCTTCAATGCAGACCGATACATGTCGTGCTTGAGCACCATAACTGACATTTATTAGCAACGTCGAGGGAGAAAGACATCCGCAAGGTCTTCAAATTCTTGAAGGACGGCCATGAGGACGGAAAACCGTTCGGGAAACTTGTCAGCGCCGTCGAATGGTTCGTACCTACCAGTCCGTCTTCTGATAGCTGGTTGTTTTCGGACGACGAACGGCATCGGCTCAGGGCTGAGATTATTATTAATTTGATCGACGCGCTTGAAGCCCGATTGGTCCAAAGACGCGAAGTTGATGCGAGCTATCCCAGTGACGTGCGGAGGTTCTTGAAAGCGACCGAGGGCAAAAACTTGAGTAAGTGGCAGGCCTCATGGCACCAAAGTTTCTCTGAACAACTCATTGCTGACATTTTCCAGTCGTTGACGTTATCGAAAGCGTGTTGATGGGTTCGAAGAAAGCCATAACCACGAACCCTGAGGGAGCCACTGACACGAATCCTATGCCAGTCGCCACGGAGGCTAGGGAGAAAGTAGTGGCAGTTGAGAACGAAAGTTTTCGTGGATTGGATCTTATCGTCGAAGGGAAAGGAGATGACCTGGCTGGTATCAGTGGAGGTTCTCCCAGCGCCAACTCGCGCTACGTTATGACCGGTGGCGCCGGAACCTCATCCAAGTCTGTCAGAACAAACCTTACTAGCAACGACAACCACAGTGGTCCCTTACCTACGGACTCTACACCTTCTCAGTTCGTCGATACTGTACTCACAGAGACTGTTGATGCTATGCCCACGGTTCCTGGTAGTAACGTACTCAGGACTTCTGCTGACGCTGGTCCGATGGTGTCCAACCTGACCTGGGGCGGTCAAAATATCTCCCCAACAACGGCGATATACTATCATGTTTTTCCTGGAAACACGTCACTCCCTTTGATGGATAACCAACACGACCCCACGGTCGTTGTTGCGCAAGGTCTGCTATGTCCATGTGGCCGCCATTACCACAACGTGCCCATTGTCATCCCAACCTGCGGCTCTGATCTGCAAAGCCTCGGCAGCATTATTCAACCAACCCTTCATGACCGAAGGGACTCGGGAGGGCAGTTGTTGGGGAGCAGAGGATGGTCGAACCGCAGGATGGTCTTGTCTTCGGTTGTACCACCGCTTGTTATGATGTTGTGTTACCACTTGTTACGGTGATCTGTTTTCAGGGTTTGATACAGCTTGGCTGAGTCTACATTTTGACATTCGTATGAAGACTGGCTAACGTTGACTGGCGTTCTGGTGTCAAGATTTGGCACGCTCGGGAAGGCACTTAGAGCATGGCTACAAAATCTGTTCATGAGGATGTAGACGCTTGGTGCGGGCTGGAGTTATCGGAATCGATTTTGAGGAATGACTAGAGTGGGATGACCATATCTATATAATGAATTTGGAACGCAGAGACTCCTCCAATACAACGTAATACGTGGTGTTCCCATGCGCGTACCCGCCGCCGCCAGCTTTTCGCTCGAAAAGGCTTAGGGCATTCGTGACAGGATATGGCGTAGGCTTCATCCATCCGATCATTTGGTACCAACGTACAGTGCCGTAGCGCAGGCTTTACGGGACCATCAGTGCATTGTCTTTGTCACTTATCCAATTACCATCTGTTGCACGGTCGGGGTCGGCCGGCAATTGCCTTGTTCACAAGCATCGGCTTCCTTCGATGCTTATGTAATCCCGATACCCCAGCATCATAGAGGACGAACATGCACATGCCGTTCTTGTCGCATACTGCATGATGTGGACACTATTTGTATCCAGCGTGCGGAATCCCTGGCTGTTTCATCTTCATGGTGGACCCTCGAATTTCGGAAGAGGAGATCCCTTGTAGTTGGGCATGAAGATGAACAATCACTGATGAACCTAAAAGTACAATAGTCTGTAATTGGTCGTCTGAAGCTGTAGATCGCCAGCTCAGTTATGGAGTATGCAGTCATGGTGGCCGAAGGTTTACATCTGCTTGTTTCGAGTCTCTCTTCCTTTTGCTTGGTTGCTTTCCTCCCTCTTCTCCTCTTTTCCGGGTCTTCTCGTCCGTGAATTGCGTGCCCATCATTTACGTCCGTGTTCGCTTATGCATTTGATTTGCCGTATGCAGCACACGGCTGTGTGAAGGGGAATAGTGCAAACGTGCGGTAGCGTTAAGAGTTCTCTTGGTGTTAACAGACACATGATGTATATCCATCGAGCACATCGTACCCTCAGCGACCTTCTTCAAAACGAGACCATCCAGAAATAATGCAGAATGTGCATGCGCTGTACAATTCTGCATGACTCAGTACTGACCCAGTAGGAAGAGACCACGAGGATTTGCATAGAGACTCAACGAGAACTCTACAAATGTACAATAACTTCTGTTGATGGATTATAGGCGACGGTGAAATGTATTGGGAAACACAATGATTGCTTCGAATTACATGTGAATCACGAGGTAAGGTAAACATTAGCACAGTGCAAAAGGACCCGAGTAACACACTACCTAGTAACGCACTCTTCAGTAACATGACTCTGAGCTAGTTGGTGAGTGTTACTTATATACGCCATGGAAGATTGTGCGGCAGTCTATATGTCGTGTTCGTGTTGCTATGCCTGGAGTACCAATCTCGAGGGCTGAGATGATCAGGCCCAAACGTAAGTGATGACTCCTCGTCAACTGGCAGACATTTCTACCAGTTTCCATAGCTATAGTTTCATTACGTGCAAGCATAAATACGTAAGACTTCGTCTGCTGGTACGTTGCTTGGATAGGGCTCAGCGAATGGAAAGCTTTGTTCTGACGTCCTGTAGTATGACATGAGGCGTACACATGCAAAGCTGAAAACGGATTAGAATCTTTCCAAGACATGTTGAACTGTCAGCTCTGCCAACGAAACACCGCAGCTTCAGTACGCTGAGTTGAGTATAGAAAGAATTTTCGTCCAGGCTTCTTCCGTGATCCCACCATTTCGTTTGCGTTGCTGAGCATAGTTGTGTTGTGGCCTTGACGAGACGTGAGAAGTTGACAATACTGTTGGTGCTCCCCAACACGGTGGAGTAAATGTCTCCATTTCGATATTGTCACTACAACGTCGTTCAAAGGCAAGGAAAGACCAAGACGCGACGAAGGGGTGCATTGCGTGATAGGTATACTCTTCATGCGTTGGTCTTAGCGCGCTCTTAGTTTGTCCGATCCAGACGCGTCTTTGACGCATCTGCCGATCTCCATTAAACGCTATCTCTGCCAAGCAAGACGAAATCCCTACCGAATCGATCACCAACATGGCATCTCGGTGTTGAAGTGTATTTATATGCTCTCACACAGTGCAGATCTTGACGAGTCGATGAGTCATTTTTGCATGTACAATACTCGGGTTGCCCCGTATACAGATGAAGTAATGCTGACCGCGAGAAGAAAAAAGAAAACATAGAAACGTAATCAGTCCGGTATGTTTTTGCTCCACGGGCACGGGATTAGTTAGGATATTTGATCTTGTGCACCACCGATACATTATCAACCAGGGAGATGATTGTCTTGTTTTCAAGGATGTTGTTGTAAAGGGTATTGTATGGATTCCATAACCCCTGATGATACTTTCTCCTAGTGGAGCGTTCCTATTCTGTGACCTTGGCATGCACCCTCAATATTGAAGTCCAGATATAACCCATCCAATTAGGAAATGGTAGATGCATCGGCCATGTTGAGTGTTTTGTGAAATGATTTTCGAATTGTCCTTGCAGCAGATGATGGTCCAAAGAGTCCAGGTGTTCCACTTGGAGCTGATGTAAAACGTATTGACACAATAACACGGCTATGCCTGTTACCACTTTCAGAACAGGTGCGTTACCACGACTACGCGCGTCGCCCCCCTCCTCACACCTGCTCGAATGGCAATCCTCGATATATCATATTCAATCCTAGGTTAAAACCGTAGTTGCTCCCATAACCACCACTTGAAACTTTCCCGCATCGGTAAACCGCTCCTCATCGTCCTTGATTTTTTGGCCTTCCGGGGTGTTTATTACAGCTAGAGCCTGCTGCAGATGCAACATGTCTTTGAAGACCATTTCCCCGACGACATCCCATTCCAATTCACTCGGCGTACCAATAATCAGAACAGGCGCGGTAGGATCGTTTTTCTCACTCCCGATAGATATTCCTAGGCGATCCCCAATCCCGGACTCAGCTCGTTCGACGTAACGAAGGATCCAAGTTTCTGGATAGTGAGGTCCCATAACTTCTTTCCAGATCCCAACGTGGACTGTTTCCATGTAATCTTTGAACTCGGCGGGTGAGAAGGTCGGAAGGCGGGTATAGAAGCACTTTAGCGAGATCGTCATGATTGCGATTGTTGTTGTTGGTATTGTTGTTGTTGACCAGGCAGAGGAAGCTTTGGATGACGGATTACTCCTTGCCTAGAAGGAAGAGGTGGAAGTAGCTGAACCACTACTGGAAATATATCAGCCACTGGTCACGATTATTGAAGGATTGGAGTCCAGAACCTTATTCCGACAGAGGCGAGAATGCCCAGACCGGGATCGATGCGGACAGCTGCGTGACGCTAAGCCCAATGCGGTGTACACACTCGAAGATTGATGTTGTCTCGCGGAAGACAAAGGACTCGTAGATGTTGCTTGTCTTGTCTTGGAGATTTCGGGCGCGGTGTGTGTTGAGTTTGATCGTCATGACTCGGTTGCCGATGGTCTCCCATCCGCTTATCGCTCCTTCTCAACTGATTTTCAAGCGCTACCAGCATAGACGTAAGGCAGCTACGTACACGGACAACCCAAGATGGCCATTAGTCTATCGTAGAACTTCAGAATTGTACCATGAAAACGCTTGATCATCAGTGTTCTTACACACTCTCACGTGCTGTCTTTGACTGAAGCAAAATAATAAAGCACTCGTGGTTATCCGAAAAGAGTTGCATCGGATCACTTGCTGCGTTGAGCAAAACCGGAAAGATCGTCGATAGTAGGCCCGACTAAGCATGACAGCCGCCGTGCACCGAGGTACCGATATACACGTGATCGGCATTCGACTTCACGTGTAAATTTTAGATGCGACGTTCTAGCAGTGGAGACATCGGCTGATCTCCTACCGAATCTTCCGTCCACACATCAATGACCCCCGCAACGAGCCGGACCGCGTTCCCGAACGACGTCAAGGTACTAACAGCCTAAATATCTGAATATGAATAAGATCCAGCAATGGGGGAGTACTTTCGCAGTGACTTGGACGTCACTGAACAACTCTCCTTGAGCTTCACCACTCGGGCATTAACGACAACATGAAGTTTCGCGATGGTATGTTATAGGTGTGTCAAGCACGTTTGAAGATTGGTGCTAACGCACTACAGGAATGTGGCTTGTGAACGACCAGTTTACGGTCCAGCATGCTGAGGAGGTATACACTGTCACTCCACGTGAAGATAACAAAGCCATCACACTCCTTTGCCCGTCGAAGAAGATCTTCTCTCGAGGCGATACACTCAATCTCACCACGCTCTCGGTCGAGCTGGAAGCTCAGTTTGACGGCGTCATATCACTAGAAGTCACTCACTTTGCGGGCGCCAGGCGACTTGGCCCGGACTTCGAACTGTTCCCCGATGGACGGCCTGAGGTAAAGGGAGAAGTGAAAAGAAGCGGAGCCGGCAATGGAACCACCGTCACCTCGGGCTCTCTGAGTGCAACTGTCAGCGGCGACGAGCACACATTTGATATCAAATTCCATGCGACTGATGGATCGAAAACTTTGACCTCCCTTCTCAATCGCAGTATTGGGCTCGCATATTCACCTGCGCTCAGCTCACCAAAGCAGGTTGAAGACTTGAGTGCACATAAGCATTATGTGTTCACGCAGACTGAGTTGAGTGTGGGCGAGTCAATTCATGGGCTTGGTGAACGATTTGGAGCGTGGAATAAGGTTGGCCAGAATGTCGAGGTCTGGAATGACGATGGTGGGACGTCTAGCGAGCAGGCGTACAAAAACATATCTTTCTGGTTGAGTTCGAGGGGATATGGCGTATTCATTGACACGCCAGATAGGATTGATATGGAGATTGGGAGTGAGCGGTGTTCGAGATTGCAGACTACGGTCGAAGGACAGCGTTTGAAGTGGTGAGTCTGCAGTTGTGGACGCCAACGTGCCCACTCATAATTTGCTAATGACCAAAGGTACCTCATCTACGGCCCGACCCCGAAAGAGGTTCTCACAAAGTATTCCATCTTGACTGGCAAGGCCAACCGCGTTCCAGCCTGGTCATACGGTTTGTGGCTTAGCACGTCCTTTACCACATCCTATGATGAGCAAACTGTCCGCCATTTCGTTGAACGCATGTCTGAGTCGCGCATTCCCGTGGAAGTTTTCCACTTCGACTGTTTCTGGCTCCGCGCCTTCCACTGGTGTGACTTCATCTGGGACCCAGAGTCTTTCTCAGATCCAGCTGGTCAGATCAAACGCATGAAAGAAGCAGGACTCGCCAACAAAGTAAGCGTTTGGACCAATCCATATGTGGGACAAGCCAGCCCGGTATTCAAGTATGCGGCCGAAAAGGGCTACTTGCTCAAAAAGACAAACGGCGATGTGTGGCAGTGGGATCTATGGCAAACCGGCATGGGCATTGTGGACTTTACGAACCCTGAGGCGTGTGACTGGTTCAGAGCGTGTATGGAGAAGTTGTTTGATATGGGCGTTGATTCCATCAAGACGGATTTCGGCGAACGAGTGCCGACTAAGAACGTTCAGTGGCACGACAAGAGTATGGATCCAAGCCGAATGCACAATTATTACGCGTTCATCTACAACAAGTTGGTTTACGAAACTGTGCAAAAAAGGTTTGGAGAGCACGAGGCAATACTGTTCGCGCGGACGGCCACAGCAGGTTGCCAGCGGTTCCCACTTCAATGGGGCGGAGACTGCGAGTCTACACCTGCTGCTCTCGCAGAGTCGGTGCGCGGAGGCTTGAGCCTGGGTCTTGCGTCCTTCGCGTTCTGGACCAGTGATATTGGCGGATTTGAAGGATATCCACCACCCTGGATTTACAAGCGCTGGGTTGCATTCGGACTACTCAACTCACACAGTCGCCTTCATGGCTCCAACTCATACCGTGTTCCTTGGCTTGTTGACGACTCATCCACCGAACCGGAGAATTGCACAGACGTGCTAAGACACTGGGTTCAGCTCAAACGCAGACTGATGCCATACCTGTATGCTCAAGCTGAAGAGAGTGTTGCCAATGGCTGGCCAACTAGTGTAAGAGCTGTCGCCCTTGAATTTCCCGACGATCCTACCTCGTGGTATGTGGACCGCGAGTTCATGGTCGGAAGTCAGATTTTGGCTGCACCGGTCTTTGAAGAAAGTGGAGACGCAGAGTACTACTTGCCACCTGGCCGATGGTTCAACTTCTGGGACGGAAAAGAAGTGCAAGGCGGCAGATGGATCAAAGAGAAGTACGGTTTCCTTCAATGCCCATTGTTCGTCCGGGAAGGGAGTGTGTTAGTTCTTGGCCAAGCTGAGAGCGAGGGCGGATTTGGCTACGATTGGCTAAACTCCGGTGGTGAACTGAGACTCTACGGCGTCAAGGAGGGAGATCAAGCGGTGTTGGTGGATACGACTGGTCGACGAAATGGTGTACTCGAGGTGGATTCAAACGGCGAACTCAAGGGAATGGACGTTCTGAGCGGAGATTGGAAGGTCAAGAGGCTAGGATAGACGATCTGATCTCAGAAGCACGACTAAGAGCAAATAGTTGCCAAATATCGTATGTTAGACCGAAGTAGAAGTAGAGCCGCTCCATAGTGACCCAGGCTAAATGTACTCGGGTATTGTGACTTTGCGGGGGTTCTGATGGTCGATTGGCGGGAAATTCAACGGTCGCTTGAGATCCCCGCGCATGCTTGTACCCCGATACCCCGTATCGACCCCGGATTTGTGCCAGAAGGATCATTAAGGCCTACTACTCGAACCACACGCTCACCTTACAGAGTCCTTTGCGGGCGGTCATGGAGACTAGGGGCGCGCTTCCGGATCTAGCCATGTATGGCACGGTCATGTAGCGTGAGCAACACGGCATGGGTTCAATTAAAAGCTGGACAGCTCCCTCGGGAAATGCTCGACAATTCCAGGACTCCAGTGCCTCTGTCTTCTGCAGCCAGCAGCAGCCATGGGTCTCGTTTTCAATGTCTTCCTCGCAGTATTTGCGGCCACTGGAAGGTGAGCAAACCCGCCCCATCATGCGTGCACCACACAGCCAACCCCCCGTACCACAACTACACTCCCCCATAAACACCAATATCCCTCCATACCACAGCTAACAGTTCGAGAGCTTTTTGTTTGGGTATGACTCTGGAGTTATGACGATAGTCATTGGGTCTCCCAATTTCCTCTCTTTCTTCGGAACTACCAAAACATCGCCGATCATAGGAGCTATCAATGCAACGTTCTCAGGAGGCGCGGTGTTTGGCTCGTTGATGTAGGTCTTCGACATAAATGAACTGTCTCAGGGAACTGATGTATTGTAGGGGAGGTTTTACGATGGACAGTATTGGCCGTCGCAAGACAATCCTCATTGGTGGCGTCATCAACCTCATCGGTGCTGTACTTCAATGTTCAGCTCAGCACCTCGGAATGATCCTCACTGGACGGATCCTGGCAGGCTGGGCTGTCGGTTTGTTGAGTATGTCTGTACCTGTCTATCAGACTGAATGCGCGCATCCAAAGACTCGAGGTAAGTTATCACAGTACCACGGTGTGTTGATGACTTTCTAAATGATGCTTAGGTCTCATCGTCGGTCTTGCTCAGCAGATGATTGGCGTTGGTTACATCGGTAAGTTCCTACCCGCTTCCCACAACTCAGGTAGCTGACAGTTGGCCAGTGTCGACGTGGATAGGCTATGGCGCCTCCAAAGTTCCGGCGACTAGCTCTTTCTCGTGGCGTTTTCCGCTTGCTTTCCAATGCGTCCCATGTCTAATCATCATCTGCGGTATCATGTTCTTCCCCGAATCGCCGCGATACCTGATGGAGAAAGATCGTGCAGATGAGGCTTTGAGGGTGTTGAGGAAACTCCACTACGACGGCACTAACGACGAGTGGATCCAATCCGAGTTTAACGAGATCAAGTTGACAAGCGAAGCCGAGAAAGCGATCACCGCGCCTGGCTGGAAAGTCATGTTCACCGTCAAGCCATGGCGAAAGAGGCTGATGCATGCCACATTGGCTCAGGTGTTCACGCAGATGACCGGGTAAGTCATCGTGGATATGTTCATTTTCGGCTCAATATGCTGACCTATGTCTTGTAGTATCAACGTTATCGGATACTATTCCTCCATCTTGTATGATAACCTAGGCATCACTGGCGATCGCAACACACTCGTAATCGGCATCTATAACCTTGTTGGACCAATCTTCAACCTCATCTTCATTATATTCTTCCTCGACCGCGTTGGACGCAAGAAGCCCCTCATCTTTGGAACCATAGCCATCTCCATTGCGCTCGTTTGTGAGGCGGTACTGAACTCCCAAGTCGCCGGTGCTACAGGATCGAAAAAGAACGGGCTCTCGGGGGCTGGTGTCTTCTTTCTGTTCTTGGTGTCCTGCATCTTCAGCGTGTCATTCGGCCCAATCTCGTGGGTCTATGCATCCGAGATCATGCCGCTTAGTATCCGAGGACGCGGTTCTGCCTTTGCGACAGGAATTGGCAACTGGTTAGTTGGTACGGTGTGGTCGCAGGTCTCGCCAATCGGTCTTGGAGAGATCTCCTGGAAGTTCTACTTTATCTTCGTGGCCTTCAATCTCTGCGTCACATTGCCGACTATCTGCTTCGTTTTTGTGGTACGTATAAGTCAAAGTGAACTGCTTGAACAGCTGCTGACCTTGTTGAAGGAGACAAAGCAGCTTACTCTCGAAGAGATCGATCTACTCTTCGGCGAACGTGCACTGGGAACGCTGCCAGACAACCTGGACGACAAACAGAAACAGATTGAGTTGGAAAGGATTGACGCTGCGAAGAAGCACCTCGCGGGCCATACTGTGACAGCGGTGCACTAGGGAGAGGAGTTGTCGATGACATGGAATTTGTAATGTCCATTGAACCCAGAAGATGTGGAGGACTCGGTATCCAGCATCGTAGGCAGTAAAGTAGACCAATGCTAATCAGATTTGGCGGATGCCAGTGTTAACAAGGACGCCAATACCGGTTCCACAAGGTGATGTCATAATCATCGTTTCAGGTACTAAGTAGAATTAGCGTGTTTTGACGCGTTCTCCTTCATCTCCATTCCAGTTCTATTTGAGAGTTGTCAGAAACTACTATTGAACAGAGCACCAGAAGAGAGATAGTTTGATGAATGAGATGGTTTATTGGACAGGTAATCGAGACGTAAGGCCGAACTATATGCCCAAGGTAATTGGGATGGCTGGGGCATTACATAATGTTCAACAACTACTCAATCTCTGTTTTCTACCGTTCAATTGGCGTGGCCTCATCTGAGTAGGTCTTTGGGGGTTCGTTTCCGCGGCCTGAGTTAGAGCACGCGACCCAATCCAGACGAGCAATAGATACCACGTCTGAACAAACCGACGCTCATCTCCCCGTTGGACTGCAGCTTTAGTTGCTCAGTGGCGTTTTGTGTCCCATAATATCGTTCGAGATCCCCACGTTTGTCCTCGCCCTTCGTGTAGTTTGCGTGTGATGAAGATTTCTGCTGCGCCATCAAGGACGCAATTTATTGAAGTCGCCTCATCGTCGTTTCAGTTGCTTGAATAATATCGTTGCCTTTGGTTACTGGCTTGTGGAGATCGTACAAGTTCTGCTCGCCTCATACACTAATGTACTTATGGAAACTTAACTGGAATTTTCAGACATGCCGGATACTGGTGTCAGGAGCAAGGAGGTTCAACGGTAAAACCTGGACAAAGAGCTTGTATTCGGGTCTACGTAACTGGAGCTTCATACGGGAACCTGCTATAGAATGTACAGCTTACTTACGCTGAAAAGGCATCATTGGTATTGGTGCAAGCTCTTAATCATTTACGTTCATTGTCACTCGCAGGCAACCGATTCGGCACATGTCCTACCTCTTTAGACTTGATCGTTTGATCATCGTCTCCGCTATCGATCTTGATTTCCACATGGATTTCTGTTACTGTTACCATGTACGACCAACATGGAGGCGCCTCTACGCCATAAGGTCCTGAATGTGCATCATCATGCTCCAGCGTCGGGCGGAATGGCGAAGCGACTTCAACGTTATGAGTGTTGGACCCGGAAACTCGGTCTGTATAATGCATATTGCCTGTAGATGTTTGGGGTAGGTCAACCCTGTCTTTGTCGTCTGTTTCGGGTCTGGGAGAAGAGTCTGAGGATTTCGTCGAACAGTGCCGCGGACATGGTGCGTTGGCTGGTGTGCGGAAGGTTCTCGGATAGAGATTACTGATGTTCGTCATAGATTTGAGAGAGTTGATTCTCTTCATGGTCATAGATGCACTTGCGGAAGTATATAATTGTTGGTCCAAGATACTATGGTCCTGATCTCTGCTTTATAGCCACCGACAGCCCAAGACCTGGCAGTGACGTGGACGAAAGCTAAGCTCATGAATATATGCCTGACATTGCGAATTGCGCATACACCACGAAGTGAATAAGATTGAGGGTAGACAGTGAACACAAAATGCTTTACATTCAGCGGTGTTGGCAGTTGGCTGCCACGTATTCCAGCCTCGATCAGGCCTAAAATCGTCTAGCAATAGAAACATGCTTACCCAACATGATATCTAGACTTCAAATTCGAGCCTTAGCTTCAAAGCTCTGGATTCTTTTCCTAAAGACCCTTCGTTTCCCTTTTCTTCACATTGCACATTACATTTAGTAACCATGGAGGGTTGTCAAGACACATGACTCTGACGGTGAATTATGCTACCAAACTATACAGCACTGCATAACAGTAAAGAATTTAGTTGCGTGACAGATTAGTTGCACACATTTAGACATATTCCCCTTCTCGGTATCCTCGCATCTCGTGACTGTAGTCTTTTGATTGGGTCGGATTACTGGAAACCCTCCAGGAGATGTTATCCTTACGCTCTGCTTCATCGTAAATGTATCACCGTCTTGGCCTTACAACTGTTACCCTACTGTGAAGGTCTCTTCGAGTGGTAGACTTTTGGACTGTGCCAAGTGCTGAGATGCTTACAGATCATCCTGTTGGTGTCAGTGTCGATCGAGGTGTTCTGATAGCACCCAGCACCCAGCTCAGATAGACCGATGATTGAACGGGCTATCGTTTTCTTGCAAACGGTCAGCTCTTTGCGATCGAACGAATACGACGTGGTCTCGGGAATGAACAAATATAAGAGACTGACGGATACTATTTCAGTAAACAAATATGTGAATAAGTCACTAACAGTGTTAACAAAATGAATGTCAATCAACTCTAGTTGATAAATCGAACTTCTATCTACAGAATAAGGCAAGCAAGAAATTTAATCTAAAAACCAACCGTCTCAGATTACGGAATAAGTGAACTACAGTCGCATCAATAATCCCCAAAGCCGCAAAACTCGTTAGAGCTATGAAATAAAAATCCAGTGTTGTCTGTTTGTGCCGTCTCACCAGTCCCCATATGTCACGTCGCATCAACACCACTGATACTGGTGCTTCGCCCAGTTCAGTCTTTCTTCGGCCTCCTTCTTCGCTTTCTCGCATCCCTCAAACTTTTTCTTTGCTTCTTGGAACACCTCCTGTGCTTTTTCATAGTCTTTGACTGCTTTGACGTGCGCTCGCGTGGCTTCTTCGATGGAGTTTGGTGTGTCGTAGTCGGGCCCAAACATCTTTGTAAATGGAGTATGATCTCCTCCGTATACTCCATAGCCTCCACCATAGCCTCCATATCCCCAGGTCCCCATGTATGGGATGTAGTCGTTATAAATCTGCTTCCTACGACCTCTGCGCGCCACTTCGAACATGGTGGCAGATGCTTCTTTTCACAAAAAGATTGATAAGACTGCTTGTGTTTCTTTCGGGAAACCCTTCAAGACAAGATGTTCTGGAGAATGACGTTGCTGAGTGGTTTGAACAGAAAGTGCAGGAGAGTCAAAAATTTATACTGAGCATCTAGGGTCATCCTGAGGTGGCTTAGACTTTACAGATCTCAATAACGAGTACTCCGTCCCGTCTTGCCACCAAACGGCCACGCTGGCATAGCAGGTGCTTCACTTGTTCGCTGCTGTGTGTCTCGACTCAACAACCTCAATGGCATGTCGTAAAGCAACGATCGTCAATTGATCTGTTACGATTTGAGCAGTCTTCTGAAAGCGGGGACGTTTCCGTCTCCGAGGTAATGACAGAGAGCCAACGTCTGAGTCTAGCCACATCATGTATTACAAACGTGGCACATGGTAAGCAAACAAATTGGCGATCACTCGGTCTTCCCGAAAGCCTTCGAAACGAAGTTCGGATCGAAAAGAGCACATGACAGTAATTACGATTGGATTAGAGGACAGCTATGCCACGTAACGCTGGCGAGCATATTACGATAATCTGTTGTTCGTCTTCGATGGACATGTCCTTGGTCCGAACCTCGAGGAAAAACAAGGTTAAGCTTACTTCGCATGATATGTGAGATATACTCCTGCGTAGCTATGTGGCGGGAAAATTCCACTGTGGTTCCACTAAAGATCTTGGAAGTAACACAACGGTCGATTAAATCCTGAAATTATCAATTTTGATCATGAGTACACGGGAGATTGGGATTGATTGTATCGATGGTTAGGGTGGCGAAACACGCTTGCTACATGTACACCATCCGCCTAAACCCCATTCGCAGGACTCTCTAATCTACAGTCCTTCCGCGGCTCCTGTCTTCTCCTTCCAGAAATATAACCGTTGACAGACCTGATTGTCCAATAACGATGGCTGAGATTTTGTACAGCAGTTTCCTCGCTCTCCCGGTATTAGTCTCCCGAGACTCTGTCCTGAGTGGCCTCGTGGAATCTGGGTAGAAGGGATATCATAATTTATCTCATACCGGCTATATGGTCATGCGACCAACGCACTATTTCCTGATAGTGATGGTACCCCGCGCCACTGACTTAAGTATCCCACGATGTCACACACTCGCGCAGAGTTGAGACTTTGTTTTCGGCATCCGATTTGCAAGAAGCGAGGAAATCGTCGATCTCGACAAGCTTCATCATTTTGTGTGTCGAACTGTTGAGCTTATGTGTAAAACTGAACTGCCGTGTCTTCTGTTCGGGTGAGCAAAGTTTACCATCTGGCGACGCTTCATTGCTGGCCATGGGATTACGATATTTGTCATACAGATCGCCGTAGCACACAAGTCCCAAGGTCTTATTAGGTGTTATGAGTTGAGGAGGATTCGACACGGCTCTGAACGACGCCAGCCACAGATAAAAAATGAATAATTACGTAAAGCCCTGATCCTAGGGTCTGTGAGACTAGGTTCTTTCTCGAGTGTCTGTGTGAAGGAAGAAAAGAGAAGTGTTGTACGGTAGACAGTCAAGCAGAGTGCAACCAAAAACCAGCAGGTTCGAGACTTCCAAGTACATTAGTTAAACGGGATTCGAGTATATGGAGTCCGATCACAAGGTCATCTTACTAGCATTGACGTCTGTTGGTCAGGGATGGCAGCAAGTTGTTGAGGCACATGATAAGTTTTCAATTTGCAGTCTGTAGATGCTCCACAGTTTTATGATCCAAAAAACAAGGTGCAACAAAGATAGTGAATCTCCAGACTATCTCAAATGACAGTCGCGTGAGAGCACACTCAAACTGTATACACTCAAATATGACGACCTAGTAATTTGTTCTCATCAAACATGAACGTTCTCTCTCCTTGCTTACGTTTCCCTTCCACCCATCCTTTTGATCTCCTCCCACTCTCTCAAGAATTTGCGATCCGCCTCCTGGGGCCTCTTCAGACCCATAATTACATCCACCATCTGCAACTTCACGTGCTGTAACCACTCCATAACATTCCTCGGCGATGGCTCACACCCAGAGACATCATCCAATCTTGCATTCCAAACTGCAAGCCACTCTTTCAAGTCTCGAATATCACCAATATGGTGTAACATGCCCGTAGTTACTGCGTCTGATTTGATTTGTCGAAACATCGTCTTCTCCATTGGTCCGATACCTTGGGTGGGTTGATAGGATGACTGGGAGTAAGTCTCCTGGAGGGGGCTGGCTTGTTCCGCTGCGTTAGAGAAGTATGCTTCATGAGCTTTGTGGCGATCTTTGAGCAAGAAATTCATGGCCACAGTTATTGTGTCTTGGTCTTCATCGGGTTCCAGCCCTTTATCTGAGGGCTCCTGAATAGTACTCAAGTCTGGCATCGTGAAGTGCGAGGATACAGCAGCGAATACTACCAGCTAGAAGTGAAGTTTATAGCACTTCGTTTGTCTGAGTCTTGATTGACGTGATAATCACGGAACTAAAGAGTGTGATCATTCCATGTGTCAATGCGCCGATTGATTGCCTGCCGCTACGTGACTCACAATCAACTTGCAGTGTCACGGGACAGGGCAGACGCAAACATAGATATGCATGGATCCCTTTATTGCATTTGGTAGATTCAAGACGCAGCTAGTGAAGATTCACATCCTCAAGAAAATACAGAGAGTCGATTGGCATGAGCACATTACGCACCCAGAAGCTGATTGTGTTTACACCTATGAACAGAGATCCATGGACAGTACAATCACGCTGTCTCCATCATGCTAGTTCACTAATGATTTGACATCCATCTGCCAAAGCATTTACGACTCACCAATGACTGACTTGTAAACAAGTCAGCCATAGAGAGGAGGATTGTTAAAGAACACAAAAGATACGTGGTACCGACGCTGGACTCATCATATCCCAGGCTATGGTTCACGCGTCGCAGGATGTATCTCCACGCCCCTTCGTCTTTCCCCACAAGCACGTCCTTTCTTCTTCCCACTGGGCCCTGGTACGTCTCATATGTTCTTTCATATTCCACATGTCTTCCATCAGCGACGTGAACATGTACTCCCAGTCGTACGGATCTTGCTCAAAAATGTACGATGCTCTTGCTGCTACTCGCGGGTCATGATGAGTATGCGCATAGAGTGACAGGAACGGAGAAACAGTGGAAATTTGAGAGGATGACATGGCTATAATACCACAGAGATGGCGATGCTGGGATTTTCGATTGCAATGTTAAGGATGAAATTTACAATCTGGGGGAAGCATTTATAACAACCGTTTTCATTGTGACGTGTACCCCAGTGACAGACAAACGCACCATAAAACGAACGAGACGAGGCTAGGAGATTGTAAATGAATGTCCGTATTACCATCTCACTGCACCTTTCTCTTTCTACTACCTCGCATGACATCGGTTAGACTGGTTTGCACTAGAATTGGCGTTGGTGACTTGAAGCATCACGTCGCTGGAGAAAATCCATGTCTTCTTCCATAACCCTCAGTCTGGCCAAAACGTCGTGCAACAACTCTGGGACGGTGGCTGTTGTCCC
Organism: Dothidotthia symphoricarpi CBS 119687; assembly: GCF_010015815.1. Taxonomy (NCBI): domain Eukaryota; kingdom Fungi; phylum Ascomycota; class Dothideomycetes; order Pleosporales; family Dothidotthiaceae; genus Dothidotthia; species Dothidotthia symphoricarpi. The sequence goes on from NW_022985021.1 coordinate 963,013, forward strand.
CACCGTATCTGGCCTACTAGCTACAGGACCAGAGACGGTGCTAGCTAGCCAATTTGCAGAAGCCGTACGTGGATCTCTATATACCCTCCTCTGTGAGTTGTGTCTGGGCTCGGCGTTCATTTGTAAAAATTGCGAAGGGTACGCATGATGGTGCTGTCCACAAGATTGACTTTGCGAGGCAGCTATGTGTCTCATATGATGCTGGTGATCTCTCTCAAGGTCCACAAACAACCTCTCTCGGTTACCCCTACTACGCTGTTCATGATGCATCTGACTTTCCTGAGAAGATCCCAGCAAACATTGTAATGGCTGATGAGCGACGAATTGGGCTGGTGCTTGGATGGGAATCGGGCTGGCAAACTCATAGTATCTAGTCTGTGGCTGACCAGTACCCAGCGGAAGCTGAACTCGAGTCGGACGGCCTTGCTGGTTCCCAGCTTCAGTCTCCAACTGAGCAGTATTGTACACATGCTCAGGAACCTCTACCCTCTCCTCATCGCCTACAGGCTGGACATACACTCCATCTCTGTCCCGACGATGCCACGAACGGTCGTTGTGCTTGCTATTGTCAACTAGTCCTTGACGATTCTCGTTGCTCTCATAAGTCAAATCTACAACTTCGACCTGTTGACGTTCCTCGTTGCCGTTATCAGCCTGAGCGTGCGTAGGAGATTGGCTCCAAGCTCCACACTCCTGATCATTGATTTCGCTATCGAGATCGGAGGAATTATCGTAGTATACGTAGAGCTTCTCTCTGGATCGAGATGAAGACAAATCCTGCGCCCTCGGGTGACTTTGTTCAGGCTTTGGATGCTCTCTGGCTTTGGTATCCCGCTTGTACTTGCTACCGCGCTCTTCATTCAAAGTGTCATTCCAATGGTAGTGTCTCTGTCTAGACCGAGATCGAGATCTATCCTGTCCAGATTCTGGACGATCCTCATCACTGCTGATGTTGGTCTTGAGAGGCATGGTGTAAATTTTAGATTGTCGATCTTGAGTTGATTTTGTTGAAGAGATGCCAATTGAGATTATAAAGAAAAAAACTACTTATACCTCGAACATCTCATGTGTTCGCCGCCATGTGTTAACAAAAACCATGCTGTTGGAACGAACAACTCATATGAATAACACCTGAGAAATGCGATTGGCGATGGACAAACGGGTTGTCAATATAACTGACGATATACAAACACGCAATGTAAACACCACGAATCCAAACGAGAATTGAAAAGCGCAAAATAAGAAACGGTTGCTGGCAACAATCCCAACGACTCCTGTACACTGACTGGGTGAATGCTTCTTCAAGAAGGCCGAACCAAAATCCGTCAGACCAACATGGAAGTGATGTTATGTAATAAACATAAAGACGACCCTTGCCAGCTTGAGAAGGTAAGGCAGAGCAGTGCATATTCAATTCTTGGCATTGGCCGTGTGCGACGAGACACTTCAGGTATCTGAAACATGTCAATCCAGCACAGTAGCTCAATGCCTTTCGAAGAAAGTATGTTAAATCAGTTGATGTCTAGTCGAGAAGTAAGAGAGCTGGCCCGACGGTCATCGGTGACACATATGTTCAAGGGATCACATATCTGTTCCCAATGATAGCTCAGTTTCCACACATCTAGATTCAGCTCATATATCTCCCGTCTTTGCCGTCCCGGAGCCCACATGCATCCCGTTCATTGGATCTATCCGAGAACCACACGTCCCCTTTCCCCATCGCCCCTCTGCCACCGCCACAACGATACGAAACGTCCCGTCCCCTTTTCAGCACACGTGTATTATCTTCGCGATGTGGTTGATAGGAAAGAACCTTAAATTTCTCGGCGCCCACCGTTCAATCTCCGCATCCCGGCCAATCAACACGCACCTTCCCCATTCGTCAAGGTCTAAGCCGTCTTCGTCTAGCGCTCTCGGTGTTGTGGCGCGTGCATCCGCCCAATGAGTAGAATAAGCAACAGTCGCGCCTCCGATATCCACGTCGCATCCTGGAGTGGTGAGCCAAAACGAACTATGGACGGTCGACAGGCCAGGAACAGGGCAAGCGTAGTGACACCGAATGGTGTGGATGAAGATGGGGTATCTAGGCAAGACTCTGGGCATCGTCATGAGAGGACCTTGTATAAGAGCTCGCAGATCCGCGTGTAATTGATCGATAGACGGTAGAGATTTATCTTCGCTCTCGACTTTCGTTACATCACGACTTGCAATGGCGACGCTCTTTTGTCTCCTCGCCTCCGCGGCTTTTGCCTCAGCAACCACCATCGCCGAGATCAACGGGCCCAAGTTTTTGTCTCCTCTCAGCGGCCAAAATGTGACCAGCGTAACTGGTGTCATTACCGCGAAGGGTCCCAATGGGCTATGGATCCGCTCCACGACGCCCGACCGTGATGCGCGCACTTCAGAGTCTCTGTACGTCTTCGGTCGTACGTTCGGCGCGAACTTGACTGTTGGCGACGCGATCTCCGTGGGCGGAAGGGTAGTCGAGTACCGGTCGTCCAAGGACTATCTCTACTTGACCGAGCTCTCAAATCCAGTGTTGGAAAATAAGATTAGCGGTGGGAACAAAGTGACGCCGCTGGTCATTGGGAAGGATACATCAAGCCCGCCAACCGAGCAGTTCAGCAGCCTTGACGGCGGAGATGTTTTCGCGGTACCGAACAACCAGTCGCTAGTCAGTGTTGCGAATCCAGCGTTGGAGCCTAAGAAGTATGGAATGGACTTCTGGGAGAGCTTGTGCGGCGAGCTGGTCACTGTAAAGAAGCCTACAGCGCTCACAAAGCCGAATACGTATGGCGATACGTGGATTGCTGGAGACTGGAAGGTCACTGGTCACAACGACCACGATGGACTGACCATGACCGAGAAAGGTGAGCCAAGTCGATTGAGTGAAGGCTGTGAAGTCGACTGACAGTCGTAGACGCGAACCCGGAGGCCATCCAAGTCGGTACTCCTCTCGACGGTACCAAGAACCCCACCAACACTCGCATGGGTGACGACCTTGCCGAGATTACCGGCATCGTCACATACGCATTCGGTTTCTATCAGATCCTGCCCACGACCGCCATCAAGGTCACTAGTGTCCAGAAGCCCGCGTTGCCCAACCCAACCAAGCTCGAATCAAACGGCAAGTGCGACGGGGTCACTTTTGGCGCGTACAACGTCGAAAACCTGGCACCCACCTCTGCTCACCTGCCTTCCATTGCCAGCCACATTGTGAACTATATGAACAGCCCGGACCTGATCTTCGTACAAGAAATTCAGGATAACAATGGCCCCACAAATGATGCGGGTAAGTAACAAGTTTCCAGAAGCCTTGCACTGTACCCTATCTTGCACTTGGGAGTACTCTCGTGCCACAAGACGTTTCGTCACGCCGATTGCTTGCACCATGCTAACATTGTGCAGTTGTGTCCGCCAATTTGACCCTGAGCACCCTTACCGCTGCCATCTCCGCTGCCGGAGGACCCAACTACACCTTCACTGACATCGCGCCCGTTGATGACCAGGATGGCGGCCAGCCGGGTGGAAACATCCGAACAGCTTACCTGTACAAGCCTTCTCTCATCCGCCTCTTCAAGCCCAACCCAGGAAGCTCCACCGACGCGACATCAGTCGTTGCTGGACCTGCTCTGAGCCTTAACCCCGGTCGTATCGACCCTGCGAACGCAGCTTGGAGGGCTAGCCGCAAGGCGCTCGTCGCACAATGGCAGGTGATTGGCAAGAAGAACACGCTTGACACTTTCTTCACTGTCAACGTGCATTTCGGATCGAAGGGTGGTAGCAGTTCGATCGAGGGCGACGCGCGCCCTCCTGTGAACGGTGGCGTGGAGGACAGACTCGCACAGGCGACACTAACGGCCAACTTCATCAAGGTAAGTCGCCAGTGACCCAACATCCCAAGCTAGCAAGGCGCAGGCAACCTAGATGGTTTCCTCAAGCTATGCTCCCGCATACGTCTTCTAACGTGGCACACGGAAATAAGACCCAGGCTAACAGTTCTCAGGACATTCTGGCGCAAGACAAGAACGCCAAGGTCATCACGGCGGGCGACTTCAACGAGTTCACCTTCGTGAACCCGCTCACACAGTTCCAGTCCATCTCCGGGCTGAAAGATATGGACGCCGCGGCTGGCATCGAGAAGAAGGAGCGATACACCTACCTGTTCGACATGAGCGCACAGGAGCTCGATCACATGTTTGTGTCGGATGCGATCGCGAAACGATCTCCCAAGTACGAACACATCCACATCAACTCGTGGGTGGAGTACAGCGCGCAGATCAGCGACCACGATCCGTCGGTAGCACGTATGAATGTTTGTGCGTAAAGAGAGTGTAGAGAGTGTAGGGACGATGCGTAGAAATGACGACATATTGATGAATTGAAGCAAATAAAGAAAGGATGACAAAACGAAATGATGTGCAAGTGTATTGAAGAGTGAAATGAGGTATACGTTGCACGCGCATGGCCCGCTGCCAGATGTCATCTGTCATTATATATCCAAAGAGGACGAGGGCAGTGATAAGAAACAACGTGTACCAAGGCGCATAGTACATAAACTTAAATATGGTATATCATGTCTGTGTGAGTATGCTTATCTTTTGATAGCCATGCATAGAGCCGAGCGATAACGTTGATGCCGCCAAAACAGCAGGAGAGTGGAGAGTGTAAATAGTCACAATGGTAGTACATCCCAGATGACCGTCCTACATGAGTAGGTAACCCGATAAGAAGGTGGTAGTCGGTCGTCGGGACCAGCCACGACAGCGTCGATCCGCTTAGAAGAGCTTCATGTAGGCGGGTAGGTAGCCACTAAAAGTGGGAGTTTACCCTGCAACGACTTCAGTGTGTCAGTTATAAGATGCACATGATATACACCAGCTCGTGTCATGTATCCTGCATGATATGCTGCCAATATCAACTGATGGCTCAACAGTATCTCAACAACGGTGCCAAGTTCCTACAGACAGGGGCATAAAGGTACCGCTGTGGTGGTTCAATGACTAGTGGGGCATCGGAGGCAGTGTACCTACCTATACTGTACATGCCGAGCAACGATAAGATAGAGTGACACGAAACGAGACGACTAGAAACGGGGGAATGAAAGAAATGCTATCTACCTCATGTTCTCGTGCATGTCTATCTGTTTGTCTGGCAACACCAAGAATGGTTTGATGCCGCAGCGGCTGGGGGCGCAATGACACTTCACATGTTGACCATCGTTTCTCATTTCTTCGATGATACAAACCTGACCTGATTGGAAGTGTTTCACAGAAAGAAAGGGATATATATGGCCTCGTATGTGCCTGAGCGCGGGTCCTTGCGTCCTCATGCAACTGCCCGCAGGTGTACGTATAAATAAGATTTAACGTGGTCAAGCGACATGACACTGCAGTTTGCTTGGTATTGACCGTTACGCTTGCCGTCTGTCTCGTTTTCAGAACGTCGTGAATAGAGACCAACCCGAGCTGACAGCAGGGCACCCTGTTTATTGGACGGAATCTGAACGCCCGTGCGGCGCAGTTGCATGTGCGTAAGCAGCGAGCGTATTGTCCTGCTCATGTCCTGCATAGTAATTTCGATTGCTGCGCTGTCCTCTGAAGTGAAGACATAGTCTGGTATCGTGTTGTAATGGTGTGCATTACCCGACCAAATGCTGCCAAATCATTGCTTGCGCAGTAATAAACCGAGGCCTGGACGATCGGCAAAGAGGCGTTGGCCACACATGCCCATCCGTGATCCGCGATCCAGGTCTTGGGCGGCGTGGAACACCATTGTGATTTCGAATCGAAATCCCGCTGCGACTCAGTGCAAGACTGGGCACGTTGGGCAGGGATTTCGGCGTAACGGATGCGCCTCTCCTGTGCGTCGCCAGGGGGGTGTGAATTGGCGCCAACAACCGGCGGTCGCGGAGAGGAATCCTCCATCTGCCCGGAACACCTTCGATATGTACGAATGTCGGAGCGGCCGTAAGCTGCATGATCATTTGATTTCATGTCGAGGCAGTGCGAGCCGAGCGTTCGTGGGGCCTCCATGATATTGAATGCGGGGGAGACGGCGGGAGGCTAAGCACACACCGTCTGCTCCACGATCCGAAATGCGGGGATGCTAAGCATTCCCCATGAAGTCAATGTTTCAATAGTCCGCTGCTCGATTTCAACACCATGCCGCAAGATGTCGAGAAGAAGCATCGTTTTACACTATTGGCATCGAAGGGGCGCACAATGGCGATGCGGTTTTGCCGGCTGAATACAGCTATCCAACGATCCCCGTCCGCAGGTGCAGATGGCTACATTCCAATCTTGTGCCAAGGCTTGGCGGGCGTTTTTGGCAGTTCGTGTTTGGACACAACGGCGAATGCCTAGTCCTCTCCTCTGCGCCATTCCGGCAGTTCTGGAACGCAGTACTTTCCCAATGCGTGTGTTTGCCCGTGATGTGGAGAAATTTCTGGCAGGAGAAAGGACAAATGTTGGCGGAAGCGCCGCGGAGGAGCCGTATAGAAGCATCTGTCAGAGGTGTCTTGAGGAGGCTGACACTGCAACTCAAGATCGTGGGATGGTGAGGCGGTTACACAGGACGAACAGGAATCCGGTATGCATGCGAGCTACCGTAAGACAGATTAGACAATCGCAAGGGCAATGTAGTACGGACCACTAAAACCCTTTCTCAAATCGTAGGAGCACTTTCCGGGCGTGTTCCGCCACGCCCCGGTCAGCGGAGTTTAGCATAATCCACTTGGTCTCGTCCCTTCTAACCGTCCCCATGGGGAGGTTGCACTAAGCCGCACCCCAGGCCTGGCTCACTTTCACTGGGCGCATGCGAGTGTGAGTACGTATAAGATACCCCGGCCTGCCCCTTTGAGCGCTCTTCGTCAGACTTCTATCCTGTGTCTCCAGTCAACACCATGGTCACCCAAAAGACAACAGACATGCATACCGTAGAGCCTCATGCCAATCTCGACGTGAGCGAGAAGGGTGCCGTCTACCACAGCGATATCAGCTCTGGCAACAGTGCGCCCGGTTACGATGACCTTCCCGACCCAGATGTTGGCAAATCCGCTGAGGAGCGCGCAAAGCTGGTACGACCATCCCTTGCTTTTATCATCATGACACTGATCCTTCGTAGGACAAGGCTCTTGTATGGAAGATGGATAGGTGGCTGATCCCATGGCTCTCTCTCTTGTACCTCCTCTCTTTCCTGGACAGAACCAACATCGGCAACGCTCGTGTGGCGCATATGGAGAAAGACATCGGCATGACAGGTCGCGACTACAATGATGCCTTGACCATCTTCTTCGTGTCTTACGCTGGTTTCGAGCCACTTACCAACATCCTGATCAAGAAGTACTCCCCACGAGTCTTCTTTACTGGCATCATCTTGGCTTGGGGTGTCATCATGACACTCATGGGTCTCGTCAAGAACCAATCTGGCTTGCTGGCATGCCGTTGGTTCCTCGGTATTGCGGAGGCTGGATTGTTCCCCGGTGTCAACTACTATCTCTCGTAAGTTTCCACATCCCGGGCTGGCTTTGCAATTGCTGACATTGGCACAGTTGCTGGTACAAGCGCACTGAGCTAGGATTCCGCGCTGCGCTCTTCTTCTCTGCCGCCGCTCTGGCAGGAAGTTTCGGTGGTCTTTTGGCTGCAGCCATCACTCAGATGGATGGCGTCGGTGGCTACCAGGGATGGCGCTGGATCTGTACGTATTCACCGAAACAGCTCACTCGTGTGCCCTGCTAACGACTCCAGTCATCATCGAGGGTCTCATGACCGTCGGCGTTGGTATTTTCTGCTGGTGGATGGTGTTCGACTTCCCCGAGACAGCCCGATTCTTGACTCCTGACGAGAAGCTGCGAGCCATGCGTCGTCTCCGTCATGACGGTCAAGCAAAGGCTGCTGTCGGACACATTGAGAAGAAGAACGTTTTCGATGCCCTCAGGGACTGGAAGACCTGGTTGTACGCCGTCATCTACATGGGCTGCCTCTGCCCGTTGTACTGCTTCTCGCTCTTCCTGCCCACCATTCTTCTCGGTATGGGCTACACAGGAACCAAGGCCCAACTTCTGTCCGTCCCTCCCTACGCGGTCGCAGCCACCATGACTGTCCTCGTTGGATACGTCGCCGATCGAACAAAGTGGCGTGGCTACTGCAACATGGTCATTTCTCTGATTGGATGCGTCGGATTCGCTATGCTCCTCGCTTCTTCCAACGTGCACATCCAGTACGCGGGTACCTTCCTGGGCGCTGTCGGCATCTACCCAACTGTCTCCAACACGCTGACCTGGGCGTCCAACAACTTCGAGGGTTCCCTGAAGCGCGGTGTCATGGTCGGTGTAGTCGTCGGCTGGGGCAACATGAACGGTGTCGTGTCATCCAACATCTACAACCCCAAGGAGAAGCCGCATTACCGCACCGGTCACGGCATTGTGCTCGCCTACCAGTTTTTCTTCCTGTTCGGCGGTAGCGTTGCCCAGCACTTCATGCTCCAGCGCGAGAACAAGCTCAGGTTGGCAGGCAAGCGGGACTACCTGATTGAGGGTAAGACCGAGGAGGAGATCGAGCTGCTCGGCGATGTTCGTCCCGACTTCATCTACACAACATAATTCGTTGTCGATTTTCTGTTCGCCACTTATGGGGCAGTGCTTCAATACCCATGTTTTTGCTTCGTTTCCGAATATATATCTCGAGGACATTGGATACCGAAGGGGTTGGCATTCCTGCGATGATAGTTAGCAGCTGGGCCATAGAGGTCGTATAAAGATTCTCTCTCGCACATGAACAGTATCATTGCCCCAGTGAACAATTCCACCTCTTGTTAATTGCAGTTCGCCGTCTCTTGATGTTTATTCCTAGTCCGGCTGTGGCATTCATGTTGTATGCGATATGTTTTTCCTTGGTAACCTCGGGGTGTGTGCGAGGCTGAGCGAGTCATGCATTCCGCTCGCCCGGCAGCGCTCGGTGTGTGCCCCACAACTGTGATTGTGATGTGTTGACGAAAGCCCAAGCAAAAGTGAGCATAGGCAGCGACATCAATACCAAGAGCGATGGCAATCATGTATCCGCGAGTTCCGAGCTGTTCGTGATCCGATGGAAAGAAGTTCGAGTCGAGGAGGCGATGAACGACGCCCCAGGATCCCCGGAAAGAGCAACCCACTTTTGATCATCACTGCGCAAATCAGACAACGGCTTGGACGACGCGTCGAAGAAGAAGATGAAGGATGACGTATAAGCCAAAGGTGTTCTTGTGGATGGCCAGGCGACCGAAGCAGAGAAAGAGAACGACGTACCCAGACATGCGACGACTCAGTCTGCAGTCCCTCCGCAAGAGAAACACGGACAATATACTCGCACAGTGAACGAAGGATCAAGAACTGAGTAAATCTGGGACAACACATCTGCCCTCTCACTCACCCCACCAGCCATCCATACCACCCATGACGGAACGACGCAACTGCTCCCCGCCCATCCAATCTCCCCGCTGCAAATCTATATCACACCACCGCACTCCGCTCTGTTCCCCGCGAGCTAAAACGTCATCGTAATGCATCTTCGTCCCGTCGGGGTAAAGCTTCCTACCCGTATCGAGGGAGATTCTCAGTCAAGTTACGTTCTTCAGGGCTTCTTAGAGCGCTAAAACCATGCAATAGATTCTGCGGAAGTGCATGTTAGGCGCATACTGCCAATGCTGTAAGTATGAGGCTTTCACGTTAATTATAGATGTAGGTGTGTAGCTGCTGGAAGATTTTTCTGCACTGAGATTTTGACTGACGGAGGGGAGGGATGGAAGGTTTTCTCCCGGATTCGTGGGGCGAGAGGATTTTGTAAATGCAGGAGTGACATGTACTGACAGAGCGCAGAATTCAGTTTGGAATGACAGATGCACCAAGATGATAAGCAGGTACGGAGTGATGCTAGGAATCCGAGTAGTGCTTGTGGGTATTATTGATGTCCATCCCTCCCTACACCCCGCAGAAAGCGAGAAAAACCTACGTAAACTGAATCCCGCCATCAATAACAATAGTCTGCCCAGTCATATAATCACTATCCCTACTCGCCAAAAAGCTCACCGTAGAACTAACATCCTCAGGCACACTCGTCCGCCCCAGCGCAATCATCTCACTAGTATACTTCTTAATCATATCGCCCTTCTTCGCGCCCGTCCGCTCCCCCAGCTTCTCGTCGATCAAATCCCACATAGCCGTGCCGACGATGCCCGGCGCGTATGCATTCACGGTGATCTTGTGCTCGGCCATTTCTATAGCAAAGGCCTGGGTGAAGCCGCGTACGGCGAATTTTGAGGCGCTGTAGTGTGAGAGCATGGTGAAGGGCCGGAATGCGGCGATGGAGGCTGCGCCTAGGATCTTGCCGGGTGTGTTTTGAGAGATCATTTGTCGGGCCGCGGTGGCGTAGCAGTTGTATACTCCATACACTGCATCGTGTGTCAGAACCAGGTAGATAGATAAACATGTTTGAGCGGAGACGGGCGGTACACATACCGTTTATCTCGAACATGCGCTTGAGGTCTTGCTCGGTTAGATCTAGCAGGGCTTTTACTTGTGCGATGCCGGCGTTGGCGACCATGGTGTTTAGGGGCCCGAGTTCGGAGACGGAGGCTTGGACTAGGTCTTGTACTTCGTTCAGCTTTGAGACGTCGGCGGTGAAGGCGAAGGCTTTGCGGCCGAGGCTCTGGATCTCTTTTACGACCTCATCGCAGCCGGATTTGTTGGCTTGGATGTCGTTTATGCAGACATCGTAGCCGTCTTGAGCTAGGCGGAGGGCTATGGCTTTGCCGCTGTTGGTGGTCAGGTCAAGTTGATGGGGAAAAGGAGAAGTGATGGTTTACATTCCCCGTGATGAACCTGTCACGATTGCTGTTCTACTTTGCTCGCTTTTTGGGGCTGCGTAGTTGCGTGACCATCGTGCTGCTTGGGTTGAGAGGGGAGGTAAAGACGTGAGTTTTGGCGAAGCTTGCCATAAGGTTCTCGCTGGTAGACGAAACGACATGGTGATTTAGGGATTGAAAGACAGCTATAACACGTTCAGGTAGACACGACAGAAATTCAGGACAGTACACAGGAACTAAGAATTGAGAGGCAGAGATGTAGCGGTATTGAGTTCATATGTACCTACCCCAGATCTCCACAGTTGGTGATCGTCAGTAGGCTCATATTCCCGAATATGCGGAGTATGCATTAACCCCTCTTGTTAACGCAGCTCAGCCCTGTTCCTTTGGATGCTCATCGGGTGTAAGAGGCCCGGAAGATGACGTCTGTCCATGGAGGTGTGATATTATCGTGCATGATATGCTGTGGTTACTTACGAGAACGATGCGAGATCATCCCGTATCTTACACATAAACCAATCCCGAACACCAATCCACTTTTCGGACAAGAATGCTGGCGACAAGAACAAGGGATGCAGAGCTGAAGGGGTGAAGGTCACGGCGGGGAAGCTTCGGGGGTCCCGCTAGACCGCTTTCGCGATCCATCTCATGTCCATGTCCAAGGCGCGTCGCGAAATCAACAACAAACGCAACGTAGACGTCGCTCACCAAACACCATGTCTCGCCAAAGCATGGCGCCACAGCGCAATCTGTCGCTCACCGAAGAACTGGAGAAGCTGGAGCAGTCCATCACGCTGACGCTGCAAGGTAAACAAACTCGCACCATGCCCCACCACGGCGACTGACAGCAGCAGAAATCGACCACAACTTCAGCCGCGCGCACCGCATCGTGACGACGGGCATCCTGCCGATTGTCGAACAGTATGGAAAGCACTCTGAAGCTGTGTGGGAGGGCTCCAAGGTGTGTGCCTCGTCCAAGCTGGGGGAGAAGCATGCTGACTTTGCTAGTTCTGGAAGCAGTTCTTCGAAGCCAGCGCGAACGTCTCGCTGTCTGGCTACGAGGCGCCTGACCAGGACGAGTCCGTCGCGCAAGAGGACACGCAGCAGTCTGAGACGTACGATGAGACGGAAGAAGCAGACGACGAGGAAGGCACATCGGCGACACCGCAAAGAGCTCCCTCTTCACAAGCCGATCTAGACGACACTATGACACTCGACTCGCCCTCCCTCGGGCACAGCACACCGGGAGGCCCGCCGTCGGGCAGAAAGGGCAAAAACCTCCTGGACGAAGACAGCGAAGAAGAGGAGGAACCTCAGTTCGCCGGGCTATCTTCTCCCTACGAAACACTGAAGCAAGAATACGACGGCGCCTTGGACGTCTCAAAGACACCAAGGCTTGACCCCGTCACACCGGGGAAGAACCAAGCACTTCCAGACATGAGTGGCTTCGACTCGTCGCCCTTCCACCAGCCTACTACAGGCAAGAAATCACACCTGAACCAGGATCCCCTCCTGCATCGCGTTCTGGACAAGACATACCGTGTCCAAGCAACACCCCTTATCAGCCCGAGAAAGTACAAGCCCACTGGCGCCTTCACGCCCAGCACATCACGCTATGGCGCTCCCACGCCTCGTGGAGCCACTGCAAACCTTCCCGACTGGGCGGTGGATTCGTCGCCGCCCTCATCACCTGCACCGCAACTTCGCGCTGATATCTTCTCGCCCGTCAAAGCGCCGCGAACACCAGGGATTAGCGTGCAGACGCCGGCGAAGGGCAGGGCGCCTTTGAGTGTGAACAGAACGGGAGGGGTGTTTGACGACAGCGAAGAAGACGAGGAGTATGAGTTGGAGATCAGCCCGCCGAAGACGATTCAGTTTCATATTCCGCAGAGCAAGTTGTTGCAGACGCCTGGTAAGTGCATGTGGCCTTGATTCACGGATGGACGCTAATGATGGACAGCTCGTGAGGCCAGTAAGCGCATTGTGGACGACTTGCTGATGACAGCTGGGAAGGACTTCACGGATACGACAGATGGGATGGAAGATGATAGCCCGAGCGTGGTCCGACGCCAGGTCGACCTGGATGACAGCTTTTGAAGTAGGGGTGGACATGGATGTATTTATGATGCGAGGATGTGAGGTACTTAGATAAGTTCATTTATCGATCCACAGACCTAGATACCCGGAATCTTCAGAATAGAAACCATTTTCTTGCGTATGGTATGTCCTGAGTTTAGAAGCATGTGAATGTCCGGGGTATGCTGCACGAGCGATCCACTTCAGCCGCGCTAGAGCGCATGAGGACAGCAGACTGCATCATCATTGCGGACTTTCTTGTGACAAGACGTGTGAGCTCACCACATTCCACTCGCTCTCCACACATCACAATGCCGAAAGACAAGAGACCACCCACATCAGGCTACGCTCGGATAGCGCAGGCCGAAGAAGAGGAAGACTCGCAGAGCGATTCTGGAGACGAGCTCCATCAACGCCAACACTCCCTATCCAACACGCAGTATGCTCCCATACAGCCCCAGCGAAATTCGCGGATGCGCATGGCCGACGAATCCGGCCCGGATTCGCGAAGGACATCAACGGGCCGACGGCAGCGGTCGAACTCGGGCGTGGACATCAAAGCCATCAACGCCCGATTCGAGCGCTGGGCCGACGAGATCGCGCAGAAGTTCAAGATCAACAAGCAGTCCAACGCGCCCGACGACGAGCAGCTCGAGATACACCACTCCGTCTTTCAGGCGCCCGACTGGGTGCGTCCCGCCACGGCGGAGTCGCTGACGCTCGACTACGACGACGGTTCGGCGGACCGCATGACCAAGCTGCAGTTCGACGACATTGTCGAGAGCGTGCGCACGGCCATCGAGCTGGACGTGCACCCCAAGCTCATCACGCAGGGCAGCTCCGGCAGCTACTTTGCGCGCAACACGCAGGGCAAGGTCGTCGGCGTCTTCAAGCCAAAGGACGAGGAGCCGTACGCGTCCCGCAACCCCAAGTGGACAAAGTGGATCCACCGCAACCTGTTCCCCTTCTTCTTCGGGCGCGCCTGCCTCATCCCCAACTTGAGCTACGTGTCCGAGGCCGCCGCCTACGTCCTCGACGCCCAGCTGCGCACAAACCTCGTACCCTACACCGACATCGTCTCCCTCTCCTCGCGCTCCTTCCACTACGACTTCTGGGACAGACGGGCATACTACAGAAAGGGGAAGGAGTTCCCAGAGAAACCGGGCAGCTTTCAGGTGTTTCTGAAGGGCTTCAAGGATGCGAACATCTTCTTGAAGGAGAACCCGTGGCCAGACCAGCATAGCTCTGGACTCAGAACAGACGGCGCGCCACGCAAGAAGAAGAAGGGGTGGGTGGAGGATTGTAGACCTAGCGGCGCACAGTCCGACAACGAGGACGACGATGACCGGCCGCATGGTACAAGACGGAGGGGCTTCTGGACAGACAAGCTGCAGCAGAGCTTTAGAGAGCAGTTGGAAAAGCTCGTTATTCTCGACTACATCATGCGGAACACGGACAGAGGGCTGGACAACTGGATGATCAAGATCGACGCCAAGACGCAGGAAGCCACCATCGTTGCTGAGCCACCAAAGATGGACAGTGATGTGGATACGGATACGGAGCCGAGCGACTACACCAGACAGTCCATGTCGGAGCTGGATCCCTATGGGCGGCGAGAGCCTATGACGGCGACTAGTCGGTCAAACACACCCATGCAGAGCACGCCCACGCCCGGGGTAACCATTGGTGCTATCGACAACAGTCTGTCGTGGCCATGGAAACATCCTGATGCTGTAAGTCCTGCCAGTTTCCACCTCTACTCTTACATTCGACAGTGCTGACGTTCCGATGTGATAGTGGCGCTCCTACCCTTTCGGCTGGCTCTTCCTCCCCGTCTCCCTCATCGGGCAGCCCTTCTCTCCCGCCACCCGCAAGCATTTCCTCCCACTCCTCACATCGAAACAATGGTGGTCCGACACTCAATCCGCACTCCGAACGTGCTTCTCCCAAGACGCGGACTTCAAAGAGCGCATGTACGCCAAACAAATTGCCGTCATGAAAGGCCAGGCGTGGAACGTCGTGGAAACACTAAAAACACCCGACCATGGCCCATTAGAGTTGACGAGACGGGCACGCGTGTGTGTTTGGGACGATGTAGTAGAGATTCCGATCGCAGTTCCGCTACGGGCGACCTCGAGCGAGATGCGGAGGAAGAACGAGCAGCAGCAGAGGCGTGGGCGGAATGGGAAACTTGAAGAGGAACACGAGGAAATGGACATTACATCTCTCTCCACGCCAAAGCCAAAACCACAACCAGATCTCCTCGTCAGTTCGCCGACTCATGAAAACCGATTCAATCTCTCCCGTGACTCGTCGTCGCTGGACATCCGGAGACAATCGCCGCATACACATATCATACCTAGTTCAATGCCTGCTAGCCAAAGTCACGCGAATCACAATGGAAACGGGCACGCGAGACCCGCGCACCGAAGCCGCATGAGCTACGAAGAGCCAAAACAGTACAGGAATAAGCAAAGGAGGTTCTCGCTCGAGGCATATAGAGATGGAGAGGAGGGCGATGAGGGCGATTTGGGGTACGCGGCGAACGAGGACATGGATGGATTGAGGAAGAAGGTTGTTGTTGAGAGGCTGGAGATGGTCAAGGGGAAGAATCCGGTGTTTACTTGGTGTTGAGAGATAGGGTTGCATTGCAGGGGTTGTTTCTTAACGAATATACGATATGCGCTTGCTTGGGATGGTTGCACAGGTTACAAAGGGTGGAGTATGGGAGTTGGCGCATAGTGTGTGTAGTATTGTTGATTTTCACGTGGAAGCTTGTTGCAGCATACAAATCTTGTGACCAATTCAAATTAGCTCTGTAAAGCGCTTCGAGGACCTTCTTCGGATGTTTGGATCCGCGTGGGATGTGTGAAATGCGTGAAAGCCGAAAGCGTCATTTGACTAGTCGTAGTTCGTTTTAAGCCACTGTGGCGCACCCATCTTGAATCTCCAAGAAAAGGCACCCAACGCCGTCTACAACCACGCCCAATGCATATATCCGCGACACTTAACCTCCCCGAGACGCGCATATGTTGATATTCACCGCATTTCCACCGCCGCGTCGCGATACCAGACGCGTACCTTTACTTGCTCGGCCGCCGGATCGGTGCTGAGGGACGGAAACGGAGCTGGTCACGCGCTCGATAAGAGTTCACCTCCAGGAATTCATCCCACGGCCTTTCAATTCAACCCAACAACCTCGTGAAGCGTTCTATCGCCACTCAGAGCCGCGTGTCCAGCGACTTGTTCGCGTGGTGGCGAGCATCATAACCTCTTGGCATAGGCATTCAAATGCGCAACACCCAGCATCGAATCGAAGAATCGGAAAAAGAGCTGGGGGTTTCACTCATCTCTCTCACCTCAAGCGTCGCGCCGTCTCTCACCTTGTTTACGCCTGTACGCTATGAATCCTGCGCTGTTACTTGACCCCAAAGGGGCGCGTAAGAGAGGTAAATATCCCTCGTCTTCTTCCTCTACATCTCCATCACTCTTCTCTTCGTCAATTCAATTTCAAGAACCTCGGTCTCGACACAACACGTCAACAATCATGGATGCTCCGGTGTATGAGCAAGAGATGGACACTACACATGCACCCGACTTGCCGACTATGCCCGTTGTTGAGCCTCATCATGAGGCCTTCGAAGTTTATGCCGCGCATGGCGACGACTTGCAAGCTGGAACAGAAACCGCTGTCTTGACGCTTGCAGAGCTAACAGAACACCCATCAGGTGACGCGGCATCGCAGCAGAAGAATGGAGTACCCACGTCATCGTTTCAGCAGTATAACCCACAAGCGCTACTTAATCCAAAGTTGAGCAGCTCTTCAAGACGGCCTTCGCCTGCAGCATCTGTACCAGGACCCACGCAATACGACCCACGAGCGCTGCTTAACCCCACGCCAAGCAAGCGACCTGCAGAAGAAGCTGACCGCGGGCGCGCCGACGCCTCTATCGGTCAGGTCTCCCTTGTCGAGCGCCTCCATAACGTTCATGAGCGCACTGCATCACCAGCCAAGCGCATCAAGACCGATGGCCAGCGCAAGACTACCGCCGGCGGCGCCAACTTCAACGGCGGCAGCACTCTTGACTTGAAATCGAGCAACGATGATCAGCCACCTGTTCCTCAAGCGCCACAAGTCCAAGGGTCCGCAATCGACCTGACCATGAGTGAGTTTACCACCACATAAATTTTGATGACCATGCTGACTCATCTCCAGGCGACGACGATGATATGCAGATTGTTGACGACAACAGCAACCAGGTTATATGCATTGGCAAAGTCAAACAGACATACATTCAAGCGCATACAGTTCCGTTCCCCGACCCGAAGAAGTACGTTGGCAACCACGGAGCTCAGAGCCGGATAAAGGTGTCTTTTCGGAGATCTGGCGGGCAAAAGAACAACTTGACCATCATGGTTGCCGACCCCACAGGCAAAGAGTTCGGGAAAGTCGATATGAAGACCGCACAGGGGCTTGCAGCTCTTATGGATTCTGCGAAGACTAATGGGATGCTGTGGATGACATGGACCGATCCGCGACGGAAGGCGCAGAATGAAGGCCCGTCGGGCTCGCCCTTCTCAGGTCTTCTTGCAATGACAACACAGTTGTACTGTCCTCGGAAGAACGCCCACGGTATTGGCAAATACCTCAAGGCGAAAGGCCTTGATCTCATCGATCCTTGTTTCGAGCTGAGCAAGTTCGATTACTACAACCCGCAGGTTCCTGAGCGATCGTTCAACAAAGAGCAGGCTCCCACATTCCAGGCAGCCGTTTCCAACCAGAACGGCACCGGATCGAGCAGCTACGTGCTAAGGAGCGTTGATGAGATTCGCGAGGATGTACAGAATGTGTTTGACACGGTAGTTAGCACCTCCGAGATTGTCCCAACACGGGAACCGTCAACACACATCAAGACCGAGCTCTATCCTCACCAGAAGCAAGCTTTGTACTTCATGTGGGACAAGGAACAAGATCACACAGGTGCGGAAGATGACAACCGCAAGGATACGCTCTGGAAGCCTCACTTCCGCGACAACGGTCGGAAGTCTTACATCCATATCATCACCGGCGAGGAGGTGACACAGAAGCCAAAGCCTTGTCGCGGTGGCATCCTGGCCGATGAGATGGGTCTGGGCAAGACACTCAGTGTCCTATCTCTGGTTGCGGACACATCATCGATATCTGATGCGAGGGCATTTGCTGCCAAGCTGCCACCTCGATTACCCCAAGGCTCCCAACTCATCCAACCTCTCATCAACAGCAGAGCTACCCTACTTGTCTGTCCTCTTAGTACCATGACCAACTGGAAGGATCAGATCAAAGACCATTTCCCGGCGGGCAAGAGTACGTTGAAGTGGACACGCTATCACGGCACTGAGCGCTTCAACGTGCAGTTCAAAGAGCTCGCGGAACACGATATCGTAGTGACTACATACCACATCATCGCGAAGGATTTGTTGGACAGGAAGCGTCCTCTCCCTTATATTAACTGGTTCCGCATCGTGCTGGATGAAGCGCACATGATTCGCAATCCTACAGGCCAGTCGAGAGCAGCATGCTCGCTTCCTGGGCAGCGGCGATGGGCCGTTACAGGTACGCCTGTGCAGAATCGTCTTGAGGTAAGCTTTATTGTCCGTTTTACTCCAATACATGCTGACCCGTGGAAACAGGACCTTGGCGCATTGTTCAACTTCATCCAATTGAGTCCTTTCGAAACGTCGCATGGCTTCAACCACTACATCCTCGCTCCGTTCAAGGCTGCCGATCCTGAAGTAGTGCCCAAGTTACAGCTCCTAGTCAGCACCGTAACCATCCGTCGAACGAAGGAGATCATCAAGGACGAAGTACCCGCGCGCAATGACTACATTGTTCGGCTGAAATTCTCAAAGGAGGAACAGCAGCTGCACGATTGGTTCGAGCGAGACACCCAACGCAAAGTCAATGCAGTGACCCAGGGAGACAAGATGGGCGGGAACTCGTACGCTAGGATCCTGACTGCCATTCTCAATCTCCGGCTTATCTGCGCCCACGGGCGAGACCTGCTCAGCGACGAGGCGTTGAAGACCACCGACGGCATGACATACGACCAGCCTATGGAGATTGGAGACGAGGAAGAGGAAACTCCCGCCCTGAATCGCCAGCAAGCGTACGAAATGCTCGAACTTCTCGACCAGACGGATTCCGATCACTGCGCATACTGCCGCAAATCCCTACTAGCAGTCGAATCTGACGACGAAGACGAAGAGGGCAGCCAGTCCGACACAATCGGCTTCATGACCCCATGTTATCATCTCGTCTGTCCAACGCACTTCAAGAAGCTGAAAGCTAGCTGGCGAGACGCTCCTCTCCCAGACGGATTCGTCTCATGCCATTTCTGCGAGGACAGAGTGCGACCAGTAGCTTTCGAGCTGAAGCTCAACGACTACCACACATTCCAAGAAGAGCGCGAGCGGATCCGCAACGACCCCAAGCTGGCGAAGAAAGTCGGGAGTTACACCGGCCCGCACACAAAGACCCAAGCGCTCCTAAACGACCTAATGGAGCACAAAGAGTGGAGCGACGCGCACCCAGAAGAGCGACCCATAAAGAGGTAAGTCACCACACCCCCACATTCCATCCAAACTAACCACCCCACCCTCCCAGCATCGTCTTCTCCTCCTGGACAACACACCTCGACCTCATCGAGATCGCGTTGAAAAACCACGGCCATCCCTACGTCCGCCTCGACGGGCGCATGACGCGCGACGCACGCGACAAATCCATGCAGCGCCTACGCACAGACGCCTCCATCCGCGTGATGCTCGTATCCATCGGGGCCGGCGGCCTAGGACTCAACCTCACGACCGCGAACAAGGTCTTCATGATGGAGCCGCAGTTCAACCCCGCCGCTGAGGCGCAGGCCGTCGACCGCGTGCACCGCTTGGGCCAGGACCGCGAGGTGACGATCAAGCGGTTTATTATGGATGGCAGTTTTGAGGAGAAGATGCTCGCGCTGCAGGGGAAGAAGAAGGCGCTTGCTGATTTGACGATGGCGAGGGAGAGGAAGACGAAGGAACAGGCTACTAAGCAGCGGTTGGAGGAGCTGAGGAGCTTGTTCAGGTAGGAGGTATATGGCGTGGGAGGGGATGGGGGTGGCTTTTTGGTGCGAGGAAGCATGCATCGTGTGGCTTTGGCGTTTTTCGGGTCCCATCTTTTTCATTTTATTCATTGTGGGCGTTGGCTGGGGGGTTGGTGACTGCATGCATGCATATATACACGGATGGGGAGATGAAGCATGAACCTTTCTTCCCGTGGAATAAGAATTCGAGTACAACAACTTCGCTTCAATTCCCCTCAAATACCTGCGTTGACCATAGGTCCACCCCAACACAACAGGCTTATGCTTCTTAACCCAGATGTCCCCGCCATTTTGACTCAAATCAATCCACATTACAATTCCATGGAAGAAGGCAAGAAGTCAAGCACAGCAGACAAGAGAAGAAAGCTCAATTCCCATACCATAACCCCCCGAAAAGGCCTCACGACGTATCAACGTCATCGCACGATATACCCACAACAACTTGCCGCGAAAATCTCACCCGCTCCCCGGTGATCGTCCGACACAGCTCCGGCTTAACAAGGCCATCCATCTTCGCAATGAAACCCTCATACTCTCTGCTCTCGGTTCCCCTCTCGAGCTTAACTGCCCACTTCTGGCGTCTACCCCACCAGTCGAACATCTCCTCTCGAACAGTCGGCGGCTCATACTCGGCGGCCTCATTGTTATCGTAAATATCATTGGCATGGCCAGGGCTGGGGACAAGGTTCCCAAGCTCGATCTCCCATTCCAATTGTTCCATTTGCGCCTGGTAGCACTTCTCATCCATGACCATGTACGCGCGAATGTCTGCGATTTTTTTATGTATCGCCTGTGAGACGCGTGTGAGCAAGCATGTTAATGGGGTAGTCTCTCAGAACCCAACCTCAAGTCTCGCACACTTACTCATCCGTTCATCCTCGTCCTCATCTGTCTGCTTGCTAGGTTGATCTGTAGACTGTTCCGCAGCGCCGCCTGATCTCGCTACGCCTGCCTGCCACTCCGCGACGCTGTTGACCGGTCCTATGCGTCCGATTCCTGTTGCAGTTAGCGCTTTGCAGCTTACAAGATTGATAAAAGCGTGAGATAGCCTCCTTACCTTCTCCCTCCTCGCTTGGCAGTCGTGTATTGTTCCCGCTACCGTGAGTTGCATCCTCCCCGGCAGATTGACGCCTCTCGTTCTCAATACGCTCCAGTCGCGATACTAGTCTGACGGGGATAGGTCCTTGGTCTACCACATCGTTCGACAGTGCGGGCGAAGGCGAGTTCATAGGCGTTCCGGGGACACCAACTGATCGCATATGAGGCGGGAGTGTAATTGGTACCATCAGATAAATTTGTGACGTTGGCTGACCATTGTCTGGGATGACAGTGTTGGGAGAGTTTGAGTCTTGTGGCGCTGGTGTGTCTGCGGCTGGCTGCTCATTTGGTGGCGGAGGACTAGAGGTGGACGCTTCGGCGGCCGCGCTAGTTTGTGCCGTAGTTGAACTCTCTGGCGGTTCAGCAACGGTATGAGGGTCTTGTTGTTTGTCATCACTCTCATGCAGAATCAGTGGGAAGGCGTGGACGTCGGTGCTACCAAGTTGGTCGAGCTGACCATCGAGGTTTGGGTAATCCAGCATGGATTCGCGCAAATCTGGCTTGGCCGCAGCTGCTGGTAATGCGTGCAAGACATCCTCCTGAATCTTCATTTGCTGCATTTCCCGATTCAGAAGATTTTCGCCAAGTGCCTTGTCGTCTTCCCTATCACCATAATGACAGAATAGCTGTTTGTTCAAGTACTGGTGTTCCGCATCCAAGCCACCCTCCCTCTCAGTGTAACAAGCCCCTTTGATGAACTCAATGCGGGTCTCTATGAGCTGGCGTATGATGAGATCCTGTTGAGCGTAGAACGCATGGAGCTGAGGATGCTTGGCCAACTTGAATAGGTCTAGTTTATTCCAGCTCTCGGGCATAGTATACGGCCATTGATCTGAGCAAATGGATGCGTTCATAGCGTCAATTTCTCGTTCTCGATCTCCGAGTCTTGAAACGAAAGCTTGACCTTCCTCATCGATGCGCTTGATACTAGCACGATCGATAGCTTGCCACTCTTCTGGCGGCGAGAAAGACGGAGAAAGCGCACATTCATTTCGTATGGCCTGATCACTGTGCACAAGCGGATCGATTTCAAGCGTTTCGGTATACACGGCTTGGTCGAATCGATTCTTGCGTTGGGAGTGCTGAGGGTAATGTGGAGAGGTGCCCTCATGTCCGTTTTTATTGTTCGCGGTTGGATCGCTTGTAGATAGTTGTTCATGGAACGCAGAAGATAGGTCTTCTTGTGGATCAATTTCGTCTTCGGTGACTATGAGGTTGGCGTCTGTGATATCGTGAGCAATCAGATCAGAGATACAAAGACCCATGTGTCTAATCTTACTAGGCATAGCATAAAGTTCATAGTCCATATCCCCGTCAGATGGCGGACTGCTCTCTCGAATTTGATCGTGCATTGTTGATAGAGATAGGCTTTGCGATGCAGAAGTGATCGGTGTCGGCGCAACGACGTCCGGACTCTCGGCGAAGGTGTGCGGCAAACGAAAATCTATGTAGTCAGCATGGACAGCTTATGTTGTCGTGCGGCCTAGGACTTACGTGCGTTGGTTACGAAGTCTAACGATAGTACACTCTGTTGGGTAGCAGTGGTGGTGAGTAATGTGTATAGCGATGATCTGGTGTTATAGTAGTCCAGGGTGAACGATTGTCAGCTAGCAAGCAGAATTGATCAGGCCGGAAAGATGGAAGCTGCCGTTCATCTTGGGAATCTGTGATCACCTCTTGCGGTTTCCGTCTGGGCAAACTGGAAGGAGCACTGATCATTGCTGACCTGCATACTTGAATTAGATGAACAAAGCACCTGCATATCGGAACACACACAAAGGAACTGTCAGACCAAAAGGTTACTGCCTTCAACGTTTGGCATTGCCCTCGTCATTTGCATCTGTTTCAACTCTCCACGTGCTCACGCGTTTGTACATGAATGGCAGGAACCATCACGCGAGCCGTCAATAACAACACAGTCCTTCATTAGGGCCATTTGAGAAGAAATTCAATCTCACGTGTTGCAAATTTCGATGTGTAGCGAGGGTGGGAAGTGGACGACGCGTTGAGGTGAAGAGAACGCGTTACGTCATAGTTCCGGAAGACAGTTTACCGTCACTTCAGCGCGTTCCGAATCACCGCACTGTCTGACCTTCAATGGATCGCATAACTCTTCGGTTGGAACCTGATAACTCGAGACACTGCATCTCTGCAACTCACTAGAACGTGTAACTATCAAGAAGTTGAGGCACTGTTCCCATGACCCTGCTCCAGGAGCTGTGTGGTGATCGCAGGCGTGGAGCACACAATTCTGGCTACTACACTGGAGCGAGGTAAGCATGCTGTTAGTTTCATTTATCAATCACGCCTCGAATCACGGGGAGGAAGTAACAAAAGTGTTGTGTTGTGTTTTGTTCACTTGTACTACTTTCACGACGACACGGGCATCGTTGTTTTGGATCCTTGGACTCATCGGCCAGCTTATCTCAGCCAGGGACTTAACGACAATTTTCTGCCAGTTTGGCTCCAAGAAGCTGTATAAAACACTTACTACACGGGGAAGCTGTTCAACTCACACTCAATTGACAACTACTATGCACCCTACGTGAAAGGCTTCACTGGTTCGATGAGCGTAATCGAACTTGCTTTTGGTCAGAACGTATCAACAACGCACAGGATATTCTGCTTGACCCTTTTACGTACGAATACCTAAACTCAACATACCAGCGAAACAAAGACGCACCTGTCCATCACTAGGGCAATCAAACGATCGAAGTCGTCGCTTCCAAAGCGTATGGTTCTCTGAGTGACGCCGTCAAAGAAGTAAGCAATTATTTCTAAGAGTTGCCTCATAGTAATGTCAAATTCACTGAAGTAGTGGACGGGCCGATCGAAGAGGTTGTAGGCTAGGCTACCGCACCCATCCCCCTCGGGCGACACTTGAACAGGACGATCTGTGCCAGCTACGGAATCTGCTAGACCACGGTGACGGGGATCAGACGTTGGTAGGATTTCCACTTCCGAAGGTCGCAGCCAGACTTGACGCGTTGTTGTTTATGTTGAAGTCTTGCAAGGGCCTCACTTGCATCGAGCCATGGCGTGCACCCCGCCCAGCGGGGAATGTTGAGAAGCTAGACGAGGCTCTGTTGCCCAGATTCGACATCCTCTATGGAGTACAACAGAAGAAGGTCGAGTACAGTCGATGCCGAAGGTCTGCCGTTTGAGAAAAACGGCTTTGTATTCACCCATGAAGATCATTAGCCGACTAGGTCTAACCACCGGTTTGAACAAACCCAGGCTGAGTGTTATAGAGGTTTATGCGTGGCTTGGTGATACAAGCTGTGGCTTCGAGATGTGCCGATCGCGCAATTGGTTGCTTGTGTTGCAACATCAGCGAGCTCCACAATCCAGGCATCGGGAATACCAGACCCTGCAGCCGGCAAACGTGACCCATGCTGTCGATCTTCCATACACTCGATGACTCGAAATGAAGAGTTTTGCTCTCTGTACTGATGTTTTCCCTATATCTGCGTTTCGTTGTGCACATCATCTTGTCATATTCGCTCTCGATTCACCGATGACATGGCTTCACTTGACGCTGAAAGCAGCACGGAGCGAACCCCTCTATTGCTTCAGGATAACACCGGGTCTTCAGTGAGCAGCCTGTGTCTATCATCTACCCAAGTATCGACCGATCAACCACCAAAACCGACGCACTCCAAGACATGTCTGGACGAGGAAGCAAGGCTCGATGAACCCTCCCATAAGAATCATGCCGGAACGACCTCTGTCGGCCAGATTGTCAGCGTCCTCCTGATCGGTAGCTTCATATCAAACGCCGACACTTCACTCCTTTTCGCCACCCACACCGTTATCGCGTCAGAATTCAACGCCCTTCACGACTCCAGCTGGCTCTTGACCAGTTTTGCCCTAGCACAGGCAGCCTCGCAGCCTTTGTACGGCAAAATTAGCGATATCTACGGCCGCAAGTCACTGCTGCTGTTGGCGTATACTTTGTTCGCTGTTGGATGTGGAATGGTTGGCATGGGAACATCTATGTCGCACTTGATTGTTGGACGAGTTGTGTCGGGAGCAGGGTCGGCAGGCATGACGGCTCTTGTGTCGATTCTGATTACTGACCTCGTATCTCTGAGGGAGGTTGCAAGCTGGCGGTCCTATGTCAATGTAGTCGCAACTACAGGTCGCAGTATCGGGGGCCCGTTGGGCGGCTGGCTCGCGGATGCTGTGGGCTGGAGATGGTCGTTCCTTGGGCAGGTCCCACTGGCAGGTATTGCCATTATCCTGGTTGCCATTACCTTACCACCTCGCGTTCAGCACCATCTTGATGAAGACATGCCGAAGGGCGAGCAAGGCAGTAAGCTGGCGCGGGTGGATTTTCTCGGTGCGACTCTCCTGACATTAACCATTCTCATGCTTCTCTTTCCTCTTGAGATCGGCGGTGATCGCATTCCGTGGTCCAGCCCCATTATCTTCCTCCTCTTCGGTACAGCCGTTGTCTGTGGCACGCTCTTCCTCGCAACAGAAGCATGGATTGCGCGGGAACCAATTATCCCACTGTCGCTGTTGCGACACAGGGACATAGTCGTCTCGTCTCTCACCATGATCTTTCAAGTCGGAGCCCAAACCGGAATGATGTTGTCCATTCCATTATACTTTCAGGTAACCGCCGGTGCATCAAACTCGGTTGCTGGTTTGCATCTTTCCCCCGCTGTGGTAGGCAACGCCGTTGGCGGTATTCTCTCTGGAATCATTATCAAGCGCACCGGACGCTATAAGTCCTTGATTATCGTAGCGACATTAGGCGCATCGATCGGCTATCTGCTACTCATCCTCCGCTGGCACGGCAACACTAATTGGCTGGAGTCTTTGTACATCATCCCCGGTGGGTTTGGCACTGGCATCGCGCAGTCGGCGCTCTTCATCAGCGTTCAAGCTGCTATTGACCCAACACATACGGCCATCGCTGCTTCGACGTTGTACTTGTCGTCTTCGGTTGGCTCATTGGCTGGTATGGCGGGAGCCAGCGCCGTGTTGCAGGGAGCTTTGAGGAAGTGCCTCAATCGTCGACTTGGCGAGCTGGATCTTGCTGACAAGAAGAAGTGGAGCATCATTGAACACGCAGTATCTGACCTGCATTATTTGGATAAAGCAAAGCCGCTCGTGGCCGGTATTATTAGGAGTTCGTATGTTGAGGCGTTGACTTGGGCACACCGTGAGTCGAGCGTAGTGTTTGGCAAGACCTTTGCTAACAGACATTCGCAGTCATGTCATTCCTGTGGTCGCTCACTGCTTTCGTTGGGAGCTTCTTTCTTCGCCAGCACAAGCTGTAACTATCGTCAGTCGTACAGTCAGTATGCAAAGTATCAACACTTTGAGCAAATGACTGCTGGAATGATATTTGCGAAGCATACCCACATATCAAACATAGTATATCTTCGACGTCGCGTTTATGAAGACATCATCTACCGCTGTCTATATCTTCGTCCAGCCCTGTGCTGCATCATTACGATCCAAAAACAAAGCCATGCCAGTTCTTGCCCAGCTGCTGTACTCCCTCTGTCAGATTCCATCCTTTGATTCGACATATCCTTCGTATGATGTCTTCCATTCGCGTATCTATGTCACTTCCTGCGCGGTCTAAGTCGCTCTCTACAAGCAGCATATGGTCTGGTACAGTCTTGATGACATCCTCAAAGGCTGCGGGCGTTTCTGAATCGAGGGCGTCGGAGAGGTTGATCGCTGTGCTGAAGGATGCGAAGATACGGACAGGTATGATGGGATTCAAGTATTGTTTAAGAACCGAGGGCGGGCCAGAGAAAGAGTGGAGGCATATTCTTGGAGGATAGGGCTGTGGTTGCGCGTTCGCGTTCGGGCTCGGATTCGCATCGCTGTCGTCCATGGACGCCGCGACGGACTCGTGGTCGACACCTCGCCGCTTTTTTTCTCGTTTGCTCAGGACTACCTTCTCGTGGCCTGCCCATAGCTCTTGCAACGATTCAAATACTAAGCCATGTGCTTGCACGCCGTGTACACTCACAGCCCGTCCCATCTCCGCCGCGAGTTGCAGTTGCTCCTTAAAAACTCTCTTCTGATGTTGAGGGCTGCAGCGGAAAGGAGTCAGACGCCGACCTTCCCGACCCCCCGGTGTAACTGTGGTGTCGCGTTGCGACCATGCTGAAGGTGACCATGCTGAGGGAACACGGAATGCGCGGTCGAGGCCTACTTCACCGATGAGGGCGTAGGGGTATTTGACTAGGTGCTCCCGAGTTTCGGCAAGGAAGGCGGAAAATGGGATGGGAGATGGAAGGGATTGGAGGATTTCTTGATCTTCCTCGCTCAAGACCTCTCTGTGTGGCTGGAATACGTTTTGGTAGTGGATGAGTTTTGCTTGGCCTTCTAGCTCGCCCGTATCTTTCTCTCCCTCTCTGTGGTTCTGCTCATCATCGAAGTACATTTGATGTGCAAACCATGGATGCCATCCAAAACACGGGACTACACACTCATCTCTTGACCACTTCGCAGGATCTGATGACCTGATACCGTGGGTCTCTGCCGTCGACGTGACTAGATCTTGATCCTGAATTCGTGTGGCCATCACGGTAAGGATGCGGGTCTTCATGGCCGGAATCGAGGAAATGGTAGACATAGTATCTGTGGGGTGGCAGTGCGCATCGTATACGCCTAGATGCCATGGGAATGGTTCTGGGTCATTGGAGTCCGGGGGCGTCATTGTGTCCGATGCGTGGAGAGCGACGAAGACTTTCCTAGAGAAACGACGGGTTAGTTTTCTCTTCGTCCGTCAGATTGTCTTTGTTGTGTTTGACCTGCGATGACGTGATGTTCTTCGAGACCTTAACTTTCTCAAACGAGTCTAGACTACCCCACACCACGCATTGGCCTTTACACAACCATTCAAGTACGCAATCCTCATCAGGCCTCCTGTGTTTCAGACTTTCATCAGTATACATCTGGTGGGTCTCTATATGCTGTGAAGATATATACAAGCTTTGCCTCGGGCTCTGGGGCGTACGCCCACATCTGAGCTCGGCCTGCAAGCCTTAGGCGAGTACATTACGCAAGCTCTTCTGACAAGCGCTTCCATATATGAGATGTCGGAGGCAAGCTTGGGGCCTTCCCGGTTCAAAATGTCTTGACAATGACTGTGCACGCTGGCCTCGTCGAAATCACCCATGGATTGCGTTGTATACTCCCGGGTAAGACGACATATTAATCTTACGATCTCTCAACAGACGCCTATCAGTATCCCTCGTGACCAGAGGAGGCAATATCACATAGTTAGTGAATCAAGTATACTATCTCTCATGGGTATCGCATTTGCTACTAATTGACCTCAAAAGCTTACTCGACTAGGCCGAGGAAGCAAGCTCCACACGAACCCCTCACTACTTACCCAAGGTATGGGTAGTTGAACTTAAAAGACGCATGGTTGTCTCTAATCAACTATGTTATCTTTCCTCTCAAGCTCACAAAGATAGCTCCATATCACCTCGCCATCTCCCGACCTTCCAAACTCCAACTCCGATCTCTCAAGCAATCATGCCCGGCCGTCTCGCAAACAAAATCGCCGTCATAACAGGCTCCTCTTCTGGCATAGGTCGTGCAACCGCGCTGGCATTCGCCCGTGAAGGCGCCTCCATAGTCTGCTCCGACATTCGTGAGGAGGCTCGTACAGAATACCGCACCGACTCATCCGACCTCACCACCGTGCAAGAAGCAGAGAAACTAGGCGCAAAAGCCATTTACCTGAAATGCGACACAACATCATCCTCGGATGTGGAAGCACTGGTCAATAAAGCCGTAGAGCAGTTCGGACGAGTGGACATTTTCGTGAACAACGCAGGAATCGCGATGGAAGCCGGAACCCACGGCCACAGACCGATCTGGGAGTTTGAGGAAGACGCCTTCGACAAGACGCTAGATATAAACGTCAAAGGCGTCTTCTACGGCCTCAAATTTGCGTCCCGACAGATGAAAGACCAGACTCCGCATCCCAATGGCGATCGGGGCTGGATTATAAACTTGGCGTCGGTGTTTGGACTAGGAGGCGGGCCTGGGACCGGTAAGTTCAATGCTCCACTACCCTCCCCATACTCTTACCAAACTCACTTATATACTGACTTTCTTCGCAAGCGGCCTACATAACCTCCAAGCACGCTGTCATGGGCCTTACACGATCCGCGGCCTGGGACTGCGCGCCTCATCGTATTCACGTAAACGCTCTATGTCCCGGCTACACACAAACTTCCTTCCTTGCAAATCTACTCACGCCTGAGGCAGCGGGAGTAATCAAAGAGATCGAGGCGAAACATCCGTTCCGCGGCTTGGGCACGCCGGACGATATCGCGCGGGCGGCAGTGTTTTTGGCAAGCGAGGATGCGGCGTGGATTACGGGGATTGGGCTGCCGGTTGATGGAGGGTATTCGAGCGTGTAGAATAGAACTGGCACTATGGGTTATATTCCGAGCAAGCAGGGACATATACAAAGCTATTTGAACTTCAACTGGCTGGGAACATGTCGTGTGCAGATCTCATGCGCCCGTGATCAACCGACAGTCAACAACGCACTGAGGAACTCCAGTCCTTCACATCATAGACACCATGCGATCTCGATTGATAGATACGCACTGAAGTTTTCACATCACACCAAGAGCATATGTTGAAGTGAGGAGTAGATGGTTGCATTAAGTATCCTCCAGCTAAGCATGCTTGTTGAGTGACCAAAGTGACTCAGGAAGCAACTCTCCAGATGAAGTATCAACCCATTCGAGATATCCTACACGTGTAACCCCCAAAGCAAGCAAACCATTACTCCTCCCGCATTTATCTCCTCCGTCGCAGATCCGATAGTAGACGGATGAGATTATGTGCATCCTGTGATGTTGTTAGTGGTTGGAGTGAGATGGTAGGAAGGGAAGGTGACTTACAGCTGATGCTAGAAAGCAAGAAAAGCATCAATATCGTGTGTTCAGACACTCCTGCAACTCAAGGTCTTCGAGCAAGCGAAGAGCCAACGTGTCGAGATGTGTGAAGAGGTATGTGAAGCCGTCTAGACCGAGGGAAGGAAGACGACGCGAGCACCGTGACCGGTTGCGGTGATGGCAGCTTCGATATCGTTAACGCACGACGCCTGAGGACCGGCATTGGGTTCGGCGATGTCGTCACCGAACTCATCCTTGTGAACCGTGACGCGGCGGTGGACGGTGTCGTACTGCCAGTCGCCGTAGTAGATGGGGTTCGTGTTGAGAGTAGGCGTGTAGAAGGAGAGTTGCTTGAGCAGGTAGGGACCCTTCCAGCCGGGGCTGTGCTCGCCGGGAGTCATCTTGCGGACCTTGATGGTGCGAAGGTTGGGAAGACGAGTGAGCAACAAACCGAGAAGCGACCGGTAGCCGCCGCTATGTAGAAACGGATCGTTGGCCATCACGGCGTTGAAGTGTGCGTGATTGGCAGCGTTGGTGTAGGCAATATCCTCACTGTTGACTTCGATGTCGCCGAAATTCACCAAGTCCTCCCAAGCCCAGTCGTACCCATAGACATTCTCCTTGAGTCCCTCCGCAACCAAAACAATATGTTCAACGTAATGGCTAGTTACGTTGACATTCGCCAGAAAAGCAAAGAAATTCTTGAATGAATCATACCTTGGATAGATCACTCGACCATTGCCGAAGTTCTTGACGAAGGCAGTGTTCAGTGCACCGTTGAAGCGCTGGTTGACAAGACGCAGGTTGCCGAAGTCAGCGGCGTTCGTGACATGTCGACCGATCTCACCAATGATCTCGTTGGGTAGAAAGGGACATCCCTAGGGGCAAGGGAGTTAGCATCAAGAACCCATGGTACATAGGACGACCAGATTTACTTACGACCGTGTCGTTGCGGGTCTCCACAGGCTTGAAGACAACATCTGAACAGTGAGCAAGAGTTTCGACCATGCTTGATGAGTATGAAGCATGCGTACCTTGGAGGACCAATCCAGCCATGTCCGCCAAGATTTTCACTTGCCACTCGTCATACTGAACTGCAGTAGTGGCCTCTGCAGCGACTTCAGCGGCGACTTCAGCGGCGTCTTCGGTAGTGACTCCGGCAGTGACTTCGGTAGCGACTTCGGTAGCGATCTCAGCAGCTGTGTTGTGAGTACAAGTGTCCACGCATGTAGTTCTCGAAGGCAGCAAAGGGGACGACAAAATCAAACGCTGGGAAGCCGTACCTTCAGCGGGGTTCTCGTTCTTGTGAGACATCTTGTTGAATCGAGCTAAGTATGCGTAGCTGAATACGTTCCAAGCGCGTATGCGGCCAAAAGAGTGTGTTGTGGGTGCAATATGAGGTAGTTGGAGTGTGGTGGAAAAGGTCAGAGGTGACTGTGGGAATGGGCTTCTTTTAAACGAGAGTGTGCGAGCTCAGACCAATTGGCGCGCTATTGTGGTGAGCAAGTTAGACGTGGTGAAAGGTGGTGAAGTGAAGACAAAAGATGAGTCCTTTGATATGAGAGATTGGGCGGATTTGCGTTTGCAGCTGATCGCTGCCACCTGCGCCTTGATAGGACTACCGAGAAACATGGCGTACAGAAGGTGAAAGACGGTTTTTGTAGCAGGATAAACCGGTGGTGTTTAGTGTTGTGAAGAGCATTCAGAACTTGATTGCATGGCCGGAGCGTGGCTGTATACCAGAGTGGAAGCGTCGATGACTTGAGAGTCGCATCGTACAGGTACCACCGACAAACGCACGAGTGCAGGAATATATGACGAGCCAAAAGAAAACTCACGCGAACACATTGTATCAACGTTCGTCAACATGGGACAACGGATGCGAGAATGATGTGGACGAACAAGGAGAGGGAAGCAAAGAGAGTATGCGTCGCAATGAAAGCAGAGACTGGCGTACATTTCAGAGAAGAGTACCTGTTGAGTTCTAATAAGTGTTCTGTGCAGATTCATACGTGGCCAATGTTTTTGCTCTCACTACGATGCACATTTCCTCCGCGGTAAACACTGGACAGTTGTGACGTCATCAGAATCGGAGACGGGAATTATGACCAAGAGCTGAAATATGGAGTAGCAATCGTAGCACTTGAGACTTGCGGAAGGCTTTTTGAGAATATGAAGAAGGAGTTGCGGCGGACGAATGCAGTTGACGTCTAAATGAAACGCGAGATGACTAAGGACTGATACTTTTCCGCACAGCCAGAATCAGACTAGCCATGCGAATTGTCTTGAGCAACGACGATTTAGAAACCGACACCATTGCTAATTGATGTTAGAACATATCGATTGTGAAGGTATGGTTGTGGGCTATGTGACACGAATTTGGCAACTTCACCGTCGTTCACTATGAACCTCATGAAGCTGTAGACTGACCACTACACCCACAAGGGCACACGTACTGACATTGGCAGAGGAGTCTACTCAATCGCGGTATACTTGTTGTAGCATGCAGTACCTCCCTCGCCTATCACCATCGTCTACCCAGCCATGACAGCACATCGAATACGTCGATGTACCTTCTGTCCTACCTCCCACCTCATGTGTCTCTGCATATACTTTCCCAAGTGTGGCTGGCACCCCCAAGTCCCCCGATATCCACTCCCTGCATCCGTCACAACATCGTGATTGCGATTGCCATCTGCTTGGTCGAGACGACGCCAATACTGCACCACAGTGGGACGACATAAAGCGGCATTGAAAAGGTCCATGTGGTACAGGGAGCGGGGTATCAAGCTTCTAGTGGCTTTGTCCAGGTCTAGAAGATAGGTGCGTACACGGTAGAGTCCTTGATTTTCACCCCCTTGGCTAAGCAAGCTGCTTCGAATTCTATTTGTGGCTTCTGCTCAACAGAAGCGCAAGGCGACGGCAACTAACGGGCGGGGAAGCCCCCCGGAATACTAAAGTTACTGGGAAGATATGGCTTCAGTATGCACGGATCTATTGGTGTCAGGAGATGGAGCCGACGGTGTAGCAGACACTCAGCGTTGCGACATGTTGTCTGCGGAGACACGGAACCCCCACAAGATGATGATGGTCACACCACCAAAATCACCCGCCATTTCTCCACACTTCGATCTCATTGCACGTTCCGGGGAACGCAAGTCGCCAATCTAGGACGCTAAAACCGACGTGATGCCAATCCAGGTGCGTGCCCGTCGTTGTCGGTCTCACGCAACGTCCTACACGAAAGACGAAAAGACGAGAGGACAAGAAGACAGGCAACTCCATACTCAAGGTCGAGGTCGTTTTTGCATATAGATTTGACAAGGAGGGGTACCGCGTGAGAGCGCTCGCAGCTCTTGTTGTTGTCGTCGTTGCTGTTGTTGTTGCATGGGTGTGCCGTATGTCAGCCTTCGGCACTAGACCCCCGCCATCCATTCGTCCAGCTCTTCTCCATCACACCATCCATTGCGAATTTTAATACGATTCCACGCGTCCAGGCTACCCACGGCTTACACTCTACATTTTGATAATGCCGAGTTAATCCCCTTATCCGCGAAACCCGCCCCTTCACCGCTGTCCTGGTCCTGGAACGTTTGTCCGAATGTGTAGCGCTTGTAGATAGCTACGGGCACCGTGGGCCATGGACAATCATAGGCCGTCACACGCAGGCAAGCTTATGCAAGCTCGGTCAATCAGTGACCGGATGACAAGATTTTGTGGGTTTGTGGGTGTCTGCAGCATCTACATCAAGCCTTTTCGTCATGCATGGCGCCTCGACAGGACTACACCGTGTCCACGACCACCGAGCAGTCTCACTGTACAAACGTGGTGATTGTGCTGAAATCTGGCCCACTTGCGATTGTTTCTAGCGCCTCAACATGGTCATGCATGCGCTCGAAAGTCTCGACCAAGCGGGACTGCATGAAGCTGCTGCAATTTTCGTATCTGAATACTTTTCAGTTGAAAATTTCATATCTTAGGAGCAGGTCTTTCATGGTCTCATGGCTGCATAACCTGGACCTCGGAGCAATTTTTCCTGGTTCAACTCCGTGAGCCCGATCGCAACTTCTTATACCGCGCCTAACCACCCTGGCAGAAAGAGCCCATCCCCCGTATTTAACCCAGCTTGGTGTCGTTCCTAATTGCCTCCTGTTTACGTCTTGCTGTGTCTCATCTCATCCCCACTCCGCCGCGTCAAACTTCCCTCAACACTCGCCAAGCGTCCTGATCAACCATCAAAGTCTCCCCGACCTCGATACTCCCAAGCGTTCATCAAATTCTCAAACCTTGCTGGAACCATTTTCACAGCATACCAATAACTACGTCGAAACACGGAGATCTACCAAGAAGCTTGGAATCTCCACCTGCCACTAGCCGCGACACAGACGAAATCAAAGCATACGCACCCCACAGAAGCATCGACCCGCCGAGGCTTGATTGTCGGTGCATCGTCGACTCGTTAGGCCACTCACATTAACTCCGTGATATCAAAGCTCCATCGCCAAGTCTAGCGCGTGCTGACACAGCTGCGACATCCCGCGCTGCACGGTCAGGGTCTGCCCTGCTTTTACCAAGCCTCTTGTGCTAGAACAACCCCACACCACTCGATACACGACCTAATCCGGAATTTAGCAGACTCATAAAGCTGTATAAATCCTCCGCCACTTTGCTTTCCACAAGATCATCATCATTACTCCAGTCCAACCACTCACAGAGGCCATCTGACGCACACACTCGCACTATCCCACATCCATCCATCCCATACCCACGGGACCAGCTATCTAGTCTTGGCACAGAGCTACACAGAACTTTCACGACCCTAATTTCCAATCGCATACAAAGAAGCGCCGGTCGCCTCTTTAAAAAAATTCCAGCAACCCCCCCAACCAACCTCATCCTCTCTCACCAAACCCACCAAATAAAATCACCAAATCACCACCCTGGCGTCATGGCTACCACTAGCAGCAGCTTCCACATCCCGTTCCCGCGAAACTTCCTCTCAGTCAACACGCCCATCAAAAAGTCCAAAGTCAACATGCCTGCCGCCGCCGAGCCCGAGCAGCCTGCTCACGGGTTTCTTTCCAACGTCGCTCACCACGGGCCACGCCACGCCTCCATCTCCTCCCTCTCCTCCATCGGCTCCGTGTCCGACACAGCCGCACCATCTGCACTTGCCCCCGACTCAGCCGGCTCTCCGCGCCTGGGCCCCGCGGTCTTCGCTCCTCTGGCGCTTAACGCGAAGCATGATGTTCTTCCCCCGTCAACTGCGCGCGAGGTGAGCGCAAAGACGTTCTTCATCCCCGGCGGCTTCTTGTCCAATAGGGCCTAGGTTGGCGTAAAAAATCAGTCATCGACTTGCTTTGCATGCTTCACGCAAACTAGTCGCCCCGGAGTTTGGCATCGTCGACCACCGGTAGCCGAGCAAGGAGGCTTGGCTTGAATCGGGTCGCGCAGGCGTTTTCACGACATCATGATACCTTTTTTCCTTGTTCTTGTTCTTTCCTTTCCTTACTCTTGTCCAGAAAGTTCGAAAAGCCTATATCCTACATTGGGGGTGCGGGGGCGTTTTGGGGGTTGACTTTCGCACTGGCATAACTATATAGCTGTATAGCATTTCTGAATGCCAAAAAGATCGAGACGGATACAGTCTCTCGGACCTTGTGCTCACTTGTCTCACTGTCTTCCGTGCCAACTGTCCACTTCCCCCCTACATAATTCCCGCCCCGCCCCGCTCCACGCCCATCCCTTCCCATCCCACCTCGCACCTCGCACCACCAACTAGTTCCCGTCATCCGTAAACTAAGAAACACCAACGTGACACTGTGCAGCGCGATGCATCACGCATGATTCGTGGGGTCGCGGGGTGGAGAAAGGGGGCGGGCGGGTGGGGGGGTCCGAGTCGGTCCTTCATCCGGGGATAAGTGTGAGCGTGATTCCGGCGGAAGATTTGAGGGGCGAGAAGGTGGGAGGTCTGGGCCTGGGGTTTGTGTTGTGTTGTGTGGGTTTTGTGTAGGTGTGTAGGTGAGGGACTTCAGATCATCCGCTGGATGAGAAGGGGTGGAGGTGGAGGTGGTATGCTCTTTCTTTTACCCTTCGCTTTCAAATACGTGGACATCTGCCGTTGCTGTTCTCCTCCTACTAGGGGGAATGGAGTACACACCAAACCCTGTCCCAGACCACCATATACCACCCATACATTCATCTATCCATCCATCCATCCACCCTCCCCTCTTCCCCCCTCCCCGCGGAGCCTCCCTCGCCAAGACACACCCAGAAACCGCCCAGCCGGCGATCGCTATTCCGCGGTCATGTATGAGTCGCATGCACAGCGATCTGAATACTTGGGCGGAAAGGAGGGACGGGAGGGTGTGCAGCCGGGGGTGTTGTTTGGTGGGTTGGTTTGGGTTGGGTGGAGGAGAGGAGAGGAGAGGAGAGGAGAGGAGAGGATGTGCGATATGGGAGAAGATGGGGGTTGGTAGTTCTGCTGAGGTGGTGGTGGGGAGGGGATGATGTTGATGGGTAGATATTGACATTCCTATTCCTATTCCTATTCTCTAAGACGCCAAGTCGTCGAGGTGGGTGTTTGTAGATACATCCCAGCCCGTACTTATACGCATCTTGCATCTTGCATCTCACACGACTCCCTCCCCTCGTCTTCCACCCCCTAGCTCAACACGACGAACCCCACCATCCATCCTCTCTCCCCCATCATAAAAAGGAAGGGAAAGAAAAAGACACGCTCACACACATACAGAGAGTATTCAAGAAAGAGAGAGAAAGAGAAAGACAAATAACATACAAGAAGCCCCCGAACCAAAACCAACCAACTAACTTTACTCGCCCACACATACATACACTCAGGCTTTTCCGTCTCCAAACACGACAAACCCCCCAACCCTCCCACTTACACATAACCAAACCAAACAAGAACACAAAATCTCCAAATGATAAAAAATAAATAATTGTTGCAAATAGAAAGATTCCATCCATCCCTTCAAGTCCAAAGTCCAAAGCCCAAAGCCCAAAGCCAAGCCGAATTGGAATGCACTCACTCGCTCGCTCGCAAGCAAAAAAAAAATCGAGTTTCCTCCCCTCCCCCCCTACAGTGCAGAAGAAAAACAAACAAGAAAAAAAACAAAAACAAAGAATTGCCCATCCCAGGGAATCTTTCCAACGCCCAGAAACTCCAGCGCTGGCCGCAATTGTTGGCAGAAAATGTTTTGCGCTAGCAGCGCCTTCCCAATGGAAAATGAAGATGGAGGAGGAGGAGGAGGAGGAGGAGGAAGAAACGGGTTCCCTTTCCTCGGGTGGTAGTCCCGTGAGCGAAAGGGGGTGGGTTGTTTGTGTGTATGTGTGAGGGTGAGGGCGAGGGTTTTTTTTGCATTAGATGGGAGCAAGCGCGGGAGTGATTGATCGTAAGGCGTGTATTATGTAGTATATGTGCCGGGGATATGAATGGCGGGGTTTTCCATATTCGATGATATCTGGGTGATCGTTCGTGGTGGGGGGGTGTGACATTGCGCGTTGAACTATAATATGCCAGAGTCTTTGAGTGCGTTTTGCAGTATCGTTTCTTTGACGGCGGCGAAGACGAGGCGGATGTTGGATGTGTCGGTGGCTTGTGTGAGACTAGGCAGGGTCAGCGATCAGTGTCTTCTATAAGCAGGTATGGGCCTTACTGGGGGTATAAGTTTAGATGCGCGCGATTGACCTGGTTGAATCTCCAGAGCAGGTATTTCGCGGCGCGGTTGACGTCGTTGCCTCCTGAGTAGTCGGGGAAGTAGTTGCCGAGTGGTGATCGCGCAAGCTTTGCCTTGAACAGATCGACTTTGTTGAGGAAGAGGATGATGCTCGTCCTCATAAACCACCGGCTGTTCACCACCGAGTCGAAGAGTACTAAGCTTTCCATCATGCGGTTCTACGAGCGAGTCAGTACCAGGGTCCAAAAAACCAGCTAGAGTCCGTACTTGTGAACTTTCTTCCAACAGCACTTGGTCGTATTCGCTCAATGCCACGCAGAAAATGATTGATGTGACGTTTTCGAAACAGTGTATCCATTTCTTGCGCTCGCTTCTCTGGCCTCCCACGTCAAACATGCTGTTTCAGGTTAGCGTGGACGGCTTGCGCATGCTGCAGAAGTGCGCACGTACTGTATGCTCAATTGTTCCATTTTAAAACGTGTCTCGTATATGCCCGTTGTTTTGGTACGCGCTCGCAACACGTCGGATTCTACGGGGATGTAGTCGGGGTCTGCTATTCGCACTACCTCGTCAAAGAAACTGCCATGGTCAGATGTGCGCAAAGGCTGGTGTGCGGTGTGGGTTGGGTTGGACGTACTATGGTGCCGAGTCCATCAGATAGAACTCGCTCGAGTGCTCGAGCACCTTGCCGATGCTGGGGTCGCTCCACACGGCTGTGATGGCCTGCCCGACGCGCGCATCGAGGGGCTTCTCTGGATCTGGGTCCACCGTGTACTCGAGCAGGTAGGTGCAGTGCTCGTCGTTGCCCGGGTGCTCTGGCTGGATCTCGAATTGTCGCATTGCGCCGATGAGGGCCTTGGCGCAGTCGATGACGTTCTTGTATATGGTCAGGCGGTACATGGCCAGCTCCTCCTGCGTGTAGCCGTTCTGGTGTATAATCTTCATCTGCTTGACGATGGTCGACTTGCCGCTCTCGCCGGAGCCTGTTGTGCGTGTTAGCGTCCGTCAGCGGCGTGGGTGCAGCCGTCGCCTCTTACCCAGCAGCAGGATCTTGCATTCTCGCCGTATCCGCCGCGAGTCCTCCTCCAGCTTGCGGTCGATGGCCTGGCTGCGCTTCTTCTGCTCGACATCGTCGGTGCCCGAGCTCATGCAGACACCCATGGCGACTGCCGTTGCAGCGGCTCGCGGCCGCGGGAGGACAAAGAAAGTCGGACGGGGGCACGAGGGCGGCTGTCGTCAGGTGTCGGCGACCGGGCGAGACGGGGCGCGGGTGCAGAGGGCAGCGAGGCGATGCAGCGGCGGTGCGGCGGCGTTGGGGGGTGTCGTCGATGGCTGCGTCGGCGCGATCCGCCAGACAGCTCCCGGCAATGAGAGCAGCAGCGTGGCCGCCAGGGTCGGGGGATGCAGCAGGGGAGACGTCGTCGGCCGGCGTTGGGGAGGTGGGATTTGCAGCTGCGACGACGTGTTGGACGAGGCAAGGCGCGGGTTGGGGCCTCGGGCGCGCCCTGCTCGTCAACTAGTGGTAGGGTAGGGAAGGCGGGAGATCAGGGCTCAAACACGGACAGGCTTCCGCTGCGGCGCCTGCGACAACGTGGACAGCAGCGAGCCTTTGCAGTCTGTGTGTGTGCAGTGTGCAGTGCGTGCAGGGCGTGCAGGGCGTGTGTGCAGTGGCTGGTACGATGCACCCGGCGAGGGCCTGCGGCGAGGTGGCTGTCCAGTGCTGCAGGCTTCAACAGGCGTGCATCCAAGCAATCGTCGGGAAAACGGGCAGCACGAGCCAGCTGGCTGGACAGTGCAGACGGCGGGAGGTGAAGAGTGGGCAGTGGACAGGCAGGCAGCGTGAAGTGTGATTGCGGCCAGCACCGAGCGGCGGATGGTGATGCGTTGAGGCGTCTCGAGGCCTCCCCTCCGCGTTATTGGCAGGTGAGGATTGCGGTTATTTCCCACTCGTCCGTCACAAGCGCCGCCCCTACGCCTCGTTTGTGCCTATATATACGTCCACTCCCACTTCACATTCCAACCGCATTCACAGCCATGCCGCCGCTGCGAGAGCATGGGGGCTTGGGCCAGTCTTGTCGGCAACCCTCGTGTGCTCGGCAGACGGGGGGCGACTCTCTGGCAAACCTAAGCGGTAATCAGCCACAGCTTTTGACGCGTTGAACGTCGTCCCAAGGTTTGGGGAGTCTAAATTAAGACGCTGCTCGTGTGTAGTTTCCCAGACCAGAGGCCCATATCACGAACCCTCGGCCAATCGAAATACAAGGAACCAGGGTGCAGCGAAGTCATGCAACAGCCTGACAACTACAGCCAAGTCTAGTGTAGGAATCTCGTGCCTGGATTATAAGCAGTATACATCCTGCGTGCACTTTGACAAATTTCCATCGTGTCGTTTTGCGGCTTGTAGGAGCCACAAAGAATGTAGCACGAACTACAATCGGCCCTGCTGGCTCGTATCGAGACCAGGGCTGCATTCCAATTATGCCAATCACATGACAGCTCACTCTCCATCATCCATCATTCACACGTCTTCCCCTTCGAGTATCCCGGCAAACATGCCCGCCTACTGCGACCGCATCGAGTCCTGGGTGACGCCGCGCTGTTCGTCACGGACAGCTGAGTCTGCGACGGAGATTGAAGTCGGAATCGAGATTAGTGATCCTGGCAACACTAGACCTACCGGTACCTCCGCCTTCTGTTGCTGGGTGTTGACATGGTCTGGCTGCCCCAAGAGAGTTTGGTCTGCCAGGACACGGCCGCGCCATGTGGTGGGGGAAATCAGGGTGACATCGCTCAACCCAAACCCAATCAACGTGTGGGATAGACGAAAAACGCAGATGCACGATGGGAGCCTCCAACACGCAGG
This sequence comes from Dothidotthia symphoricarpi CBS 119687, assembly GCF_010015815.1. NCBI lineage: Eukaryota > Fungi > Ascomycota > Dothideomycetes > Pleosporales > Dothidotthiaceae > Dothidotthia > Dothidotthia symphoricarpi. The sequence goes on from NW_022985021.1 coordinate 1,003,610, forward strand.
CGATAACACGCGTGTACTGTGTACGTTTAGAAAAATATGAAACACACAGCCAGGGGAGCACCCCACAGTAGGCGATATCTATGAGCGTCAGGAGACTGGCAATGGCCGGCATGCATGCGCTTCTGCATGGGATTTTGCATTCTGATCATGACGTAAGACGCCGAAACCTGTCGGCCCAGCCATAACGCTACATGGTGCCCGTACCCCTCCACAGTCTTTTCCCTCTCCCCTTCATCCTCTGCTCTTACGTTTCGTCCCTGGCCTGGCAGTGATCAGCATTGCCGCCTCTTGCGCCATCCTTGTGTCCTCATCGGCCCCTCCGACCTCCTTCTGCCGACCGCGTCTGTTGTCGTTCTCCAGGAAGCCCGCTGAGCATCAACCGCACACATATACCAATCCACCCCCTTGCTGTCGTGTCTACGCTGTGCAGCACTTGAGCTTGTCGTCGCCCCATCACACGTCTCCGCGGACCCCACCAACCAACCCCAGACGGTGCCTTGCTTCTGCAGCGCAAACCTGCTAGACTTTGAACCGCGACCCTCTCTACCACACAAACACCGCCACCCCTCCACCACTCTCACTCCCCCCCCGCGCCCGTCGCAGTACACACGTCACCGCAGACCATCATGGCTGAATTCGTGCGCGCCCAGATTTTCGGCACGACGTTTGAGATCACGAGCAGGTGCGGCGGAAACCCCACATCGCGACTCTGCGCGGGACTGACATCCTAAAGGTACACTGATCTGCAGCCAGTAGGCATGGGAGCCTTTGGTCTCGTCTGGTAAATGCCCTCCCCATGCACATGCACGCCGCACTCTGACTCGAGCGCAGCTCGGCCAAGGACCAGCTCACCAGCCAGGCCGTGGCCATCAAGAAGATCATGAAGCCCTTCAGCACTCCGGTCCTGTCCAAGCGCACCTACCGAGAACTGAAGCTCCTCAAGCATCTCCGACACGAGAATGTGGGCATCCCAGCAGACCAATGTTCAGGACGCAGATTTTGACATGCAGCAGATTATCAGCTTGAGCGACATCTTCATCTCGCCACTCGAGGACATGTCCGCATCCAGCCCTTCACAATCGCCAGAAGCTTGCTAACACTATGCAGCTACTTCGTTACCGAGCTGCTCGGCACCGACCTTCACCGTTTGCTTACCTCCAGACCGCTGGAGAAGCAGTTCATCCAATACTTCCTTTACCAGATCCTGGTGCGTGGCAGAAATCACAAGAAATAACGTTTAGCTGACTAGGGCAGCGTGGACTGAAATATGTGCACTCGGCTGGTGTCGTTCACCGTGACTTGAAGCCTAGTAACATTCTCGTCAACGAGAACTGCGATCTCAAGATTTGCGACTTCGGTCTGGCCCGTATACAAGACCCCCAGATGACGGGATACGTCTCTACTCGATACTACCGGGCGCCCGAGATCATGCTCACGTGGCAGAAGTACGATGTGGAGGTTGATATCTGGAGTGCGGGATGCATCTTCGCTGAGATGTTGGAGGGCAAGCCGCTATTTCCAGGAAAGGACCACGTAAATCAATTCTCCATCATCACAGAGTTGTTGGGTACCCCTCCGGACGATGTCATCCAGGGCATTTGCAGCGAGAACGTAGGACACCCGGCTCAAACTTTCTCTCCTTCTTGCTAATCTCTGTTAGACACTGCGATTTGTTCAGTCACTGCCCAAGCGTGAGCGTATACCCCTGAGCAACAAGTTCAAGAACGCCGAGCCACAGGGTATGTTCTTCCAAAGCACAAATCTCACGCTATACTGACTGCTACAGCTGTCGACTTGCTCGAGAACATGCTGGTGTTCGACCCCAAGAAGCGTGTGCGAGCGGAAGAGGCTCTCGCTCACCCATACCTCGCTCCATACCACGACCCGACCGACGAACCAGGTGCAGAGGAGAAGTTTGATTGGTCGTTCAACGATGCCGATCTCCCTGTAGACACATGGAAAATCATGATGTACGTCTCGTCTCCCCTTGGCAGTCCAACATAAGCTAGTCTAACATGTTGCAGGTACTCGGAAATTCTTGACTACCATAACGTCGACGCTGCCACTCAGGAACAGGAGAATAACGGCAGCTAAAGCCATGGGTCGTCATTAGCAATAGTCTGTTCAACTCTTAGTCAGAGAGGAGGGTCTTTTCCCGCCTGGGCCCACAAATAGTGTTTTGGCCTGCCTGTTGCAGGCGGGTTCATAGTTTTCTCTTCATCTCCTCTATCTCGAGGGCCAGCACGGATGCGGACACGCAGGGTAGACGGAGAAGCGAGTTGCTTTACAAGTTTTGGATCTCCATTACTATTACACATGTGTGTGTTATGAAAGGGCAGGCCAGGTTAACGATCATCAAAGTGAAATGACATTATCAAAATAACACCGTGGGCCGTTTTGGGGGTTTGTCGACTTTCCACAACGCGCAAGACACTTTTGTGATGCCGAATAAGCAAACACTTGGCAACCCTATCACTCGTAGTGCGAGCAGATATCCAAATCCTGCACCCCGAACCCCAGAAACTTAATTCTCCAGATCTTCCTGGCTGCATTGACCTGTTCTCGACCCACATATTTACCGAGGCGCTCAACACGGGTTAGTCCCGCAAGGCTGACCCCGTTCGTCACCGCATCGCGTCCCGCCATCCCAGATCCTGGACGCGCTGCTTGAGGCTCTCTGAGCTCCGACCTCCTCAGCAACACCTCTTCTCGAACATCGGATTTTGACCTGTTGGGTGTGAAGATATGATGGATCCGCTTGTTTGTATAGTGGATTTTCACCATGCGCGGTAAGTCGTGTGTCGCAAGAGGTGGGTCGAGAGATGGGATGGAGGGAGGGGGCTGAATGTAGAAGGCGACGAGGAGGACCCCACCACTGTTGGGGCAGGATGTGAATTGGCTGACAGTATCATACAGAGGCCCGGAGGTAGAAACTTGGCTTGGTGTTGGTGCCGACGAAGATCCAGCGATCGATAACGAATGGCCGCTGTTACCATTCATGGCGTTGAGTGATGGCGCGCACGCGTATGTTGCCCAGTTCTTCGCTCCATTCGTCACATTCGTCCTGAACTCTGCGTCGCTACCTTCTCTCCATATCCATCGACTGACGTCTCCACCAGCTCCACGGAAGACTACTCCTACTTCACGCTCCGGCGCTCCAACCCCCCAACGAGTCTCTTCGGCATATCGTGCACACGCCAGCTCGACGCGAGTAAACTACTCAATCGTCCACCCGAGGTCACGAGGAGTACAGTACAAAAAGCCGTTGTGGTTATCAGCGACCGGCCGGAGTTTTTTGGCGCTGTGAAAGCTGCGTTGGGCGTTGTAGTCGAGGTGTGGTTTGCGCAGAAAGACTTTACGGATATCGAGATATTGCAGCGGTTCCATGAGAGTCTACCGCAGCTGCTGAAGAACCAGGAGGGACAGGTGGATCACTACTTTGGTATGAGGGTTTGGTGGAGGTTTGGCGGACTTTGCTGACAAGCTTGTGCAGGCATTTCCCTCCGCGAGTTCATACATGAGTTCAAGTGGCAGACGCTGGTTCTGTTCAAGTGTGCTCTACTTCAACCAAAGGTAGGCTGGCTACGGCAGGTGCTGGGCGGGTGCTGACTGTGATTAGATGCTCTTTTTTGGCTCCCATTGTGAACGATTGTGCATGATGCAGTTTGCTCTTATTTCTCTGATACCCGGCCTCATTCGCCACCTGCAAGATGCTGCTGATCCCAAGTTCAATGCCAAGGAGGAGAATATTGTAACGCCTACGAGCTTGAAGACTTCTGAGAGGTCGTCTTGTGAGTTGCCTCCAATGTTGAGTTGTGCAGCAAACTGACAACAGCTAGTGCTTGCATACATGGGCCTTCCGCTTCAACTGTTTGGCAAAGGCTCCCTTTTTGGGCCATACACCCCGTTACAGCAGCTCGACATGCTGGCTGACCAAGACACCAAGTCGTACATTGTTGGCTCCACAAACTCCCTGCTACTACAGCAAAGAGATCGCTACAGCGACATCCTCATCAACCTCGACGACCACAGCGTCAATATCACCTCAGCCGCGCTCCGTCAAGCACTAGTATTGTCTACGCCTGATAGAAGATGGATAGACTTCATAACACAGACGATATACAACACATGGGACGAGTCCAACCCCGCACGACCCAAAGACCACGGCTACGCCGGCAGCGAGGAGTTCATCCGCATGCAGTTTGAAGAGTACCTCCTCGCCATGCTCAGCGCCACAAAATACAAGCTCTACAAGGAAAAGAACCCGCACCGCGAAAACCTCATCGCAGACGTCGACGGCGACCCGGCAAGCGAATTCTCAACCGACTGGATAAACGCGTGGATGACGACGGAAAACTTTCGCATATGGAATAAATTCACAGACTCGCACCTCTTCGATATTGTGGACCCCAAGCACCCGTGCTCGGGCGGACTTTCCATCGAAGACGTCCAGCGCCGTTTAGCACAGTACGTCCCCTTCTCCTCACTCTCTTCTTCGTCCCCCTTTGTCCATATTCATGTCCATGATCTCGTCGACGTCGACCCGCGGCTAAGTTTCTGCCCCAGTCTGCTCGCCTCGACCACCTTCCAAGTCCTCTCTCTAGGCCTCTGTGTGCTGATTCTCGCCTCGCGCTTAGGCAGGTAGCCGAAATGCATCTCGACGAGCGGCTCGAAAAATCCCGCGACGTAATCGGCAAGCAGATCGCAGTCGGCCAGCAAAAAGTCTCCTCCGCCTTCAACAACCTCTGGGCCGAAATGGAAGCCATGCGCGAAGCCCAGCGCAAACGCCAGGACGAACAGAGACAAGCCGCTGAGAAAGAAGCAAAGTCGTCTGACCCCGCGGCCGCGTCGTCGGCGAACGCTCAACCCGCGTCTAATCGCGCTAGCGCGTATCTTTCCTCGTGGGGCTCCTGGGCTAGCGAAAAGCGCAAGGGCTGGGGCAATAAGAACGCTTCGTCTCCCACGGAGCCGGTGCCCGGCGACCTGAAGCGCGCGGAGGAGTTTAAACGCGATGAGAAGAGGGAGAAGTATCGCAGTTTGGGGAGCGAGTCGGTCGATAGCACTGTCTCGGCGAGCACGGATGGGTACGGGTATGGGTATGCGGATGTTGGTTCAGATACGAAGCGGTCGAGTTTATTCTTCGATGCGGAGCGGGATCATGGAGATGAGGATGAAGATGAAGATGTACATGTACATGGCAAGAAATCCAGTGCGAGTCTGGATCCAGATCACGGAAAGAACGTCTGGGCGGATACATAGTCGTTTTCTCCCTTGTTTTTTTTTGCATATCAAATATATCTACTTTTTACCTCCCTTCCCATTCCACCCATATATTTGTTTAGATTACATAGTCGCCCCCGCCGCCGTCCCCCCATCAACATCCAATATCGCCCCCTCCTCGTCGTCCCGCGGCTTCACGAGCGCGATACTCACGCCAGCGTCGCGCGTGTACACGCGCAGGCCGAGTACGCACACGGCGTTCCAGGGCTTGGGTTTGGTGTCTTGTGTGGGTGGAGGTTGCGGAGTCGCGGGCGGGGAGGGGGTGTAGACGCTGTGCGGGGGGGAGGCGGTGTTGAAATGTTCGTGCGTGTTGTGAGGTTGTGGGATGTCGTCGGGGCTGGTGGGTGAGATGGTGGATGGGGATTCTTGCTTGTCGGTTACGTTTTCAGTGGGAGGCGCAGTAGCAGAATCTTCTTTCTTGACTTTCTCGTCGTTCTTGACGTCCTCCTCGTCTTTGGCCGGGGCTGTGGGCACTTGTTCTTTCTCCGCCGCGTGCTTGGCCTTGTGTTTCTTCCACGCCTCGTAATCGGCCTTGTCGTCTGCTTTCCACGCCTCGAAATCCGCCTTCTCCTTCGCCGCCCTCTCGTCATCCTTCTTCTTCTTCTCGGCGTCATCTCTCTTCTTCTGCGCCTTCTTCTTCTGCTCCTCATCAGACAGCGTTACCACGCCCTTTGCATTCGCGATATCGTAGTTCAGCCCAATCTGCCTCAGTTTCTGCGGGTTGCGCTCGGCGACTTTGGTCACGACGTCGTGGACCTCGGGGACGCTCGCGTCGCGGGAAGCTTCGATCTTGGGGATGACCTCGTAGATGCCGGGCTCGAGGTCGACTTCGGCCGAGATGCTGCGGTTGCCGAACCAGGCGCCGCGGGCGCGGACGATGTGGTCGCCGGCGGGCGAGTTTGCTTCCTGCAGGAGGAAGTGGAGGTCGAAGCTGTATTTTCCCTCGAGGCCGTAGAAATAACGATCGTCGAGCTACGCAGATGGGATTAGTAGATGACGGTACGAAATGGTCAGCTGCAATGTACGTACCTGGCAGAGCACGAATACCGTCGGGCCGGCCTTTTTGATCTCGACGGAGAACTTGGTGTTTAAATAGCCCGTTACCCATGCGACTGACAAGCTTGTCCATCGCTGGACCACAGTCCACTCTTCGTTGAAGAGCCGCGTGCGATCAAGCAGATCGAAGCGGCTGAGAAGGTCTGCGTACGACATCCAGAAGAGTCCGTCGTCGCCGAATTCATGGCCCAGCTTCTTCATCCAGTACGGCGTCCATTCTTTCGACCCGTCAGACCATGGGCCAGTCCATTCGCCCATCGCCGCGTTGGCTCTCTTGCCCCATGGGTTTCTGCAGGAATTAGTACAAGGTTGAAAGAATGGCAAGCAGCGTACCTGATCAAAACCAATCTGTGGCTCTTGCCATCTTCGCCCTCTGCGTCGACAGCCTTGATGATGGAGTAGGCATGGCTTAATTTAAGGCCTCGTCTTACATTGGAGCCATCCCCGTAAGAAGCAGGTGACGAGGCGGAGAAAAGGAACTGCTTGTTGACTTGTACCAACTCCTTCCAGAGGCGCTCCTTGCTCAAGATACTATCTGTGAGAATCATCGTTGTAACACCACCCGTCAGATCTTCTATCGCTTCACCACTTATGCCGCCAGCAATGGCATCGTAGTCGCCGTGGACCTTCGCATACGCCTTCTCCAGCAGCGGGAGCCAAGTCTCGTTCTGGTCGGCACATGAGGCGAAGTACAGTGCGTCTGACCCCGTCAGGTTGTTTTGTTTGTCCCTCTTCTCTATCGCGCCTGTCGGATCGTATCTGTCGCCGTAGGCGTCAAAGTTCTTATACTTGAGGTACAGGTTATCGTCCACCACGGTCCAAATCCATTCGCCATCCCGGTAGAAGACAAAGCCATAGACTCCGCATTCCTCGTCTCTCTCAACACAAACCTTCTTGATGAGGTCTGGGTTACTGCAGATCGTTGCTACAGCAGCAATGAACCAACAATCGCCATTGGAGCCCTGCACTACGTCGGAGCTCGTGAAACCGTCAATCTCAAACTTGGGGTTGTCAAACACCCAGTGCACACGGTGCACCGATCCTGGTCCAGAGCTGTATTCCTCGCCACCAGAAGCCAGAACTTTTGCCGTGGTGGCGAAATCGATAGGTGCTATGTTCTGCATGAGCACATCCGCTCGAATGAGAGTCGAAAGCGCGTCCCCCAGTTGTCTCGGGCTCACTGATGAGGCAGCTGCGACCGGTTGCTCTTCGTAGTAGTGCATCAACCCCTCGAGACAGTTCTTGTCTGACAAGTCCTCGATGTCGAACTCGGGGTCCGTGAACTTCTCATTCGTTCGGTGGCATTCTCGCACAACACGTTTGACACGAGCGCGACATTCGTTGGCCGCAGCTTGGTATGACTCTGCCGCATTTTTTCCTATGGCTGTGCCTTGCTTGCGTTTTGGTGGAAGTAGATGGGCGTATAGACTGGAAGGAAAGATCTTGGTGACCTTGGCTGGTTTCTTCGTGATGAGATTCTCCCAGAATTCATTGATGACTTCCTGTGGAACGTTGAGCTCGCCGTCACTGGAAACAGAGCTCATAATGTGTTCTGGTTAGGGTTAGCGGTAATGACAACCGTCGATTCTCTCGCCACCTACGATTGTACTTTTAGCAATCTAGAATAACCTTCGCCGTATTTCTTGTTCTTTCTTTCCAGGTGACACAAGAGAAAGACGGAGTGTTGGGAGGAACACCGAAGCTGGCCTGGCCCATGATGTGACGATTACATACAAATTCGTGAAATGGGGGCCAGCTATCGAGATAAAGCATTGGATGCTTGCAGCAGCAGCGTGCGGCTGAACGGGAGGCCTACTTTAGCCACGAAGTGACACATGAGCGCCAAACGAGGCATCAGATGATTAGGCATCCGTGTAGATGCCTGGTATTCATGCAGATGTCGAGAGAGTTGCAGCACTGCGCATGTCGAGGCTGGAGGAGCAGCCTATGACAAGAAGCGGACGAGCAACGGGAGGACGGTAAGCATCGCGCACATCTTTCGATTTTTCGTTCGCTGAAGTGTAGCGGCACATCTCCTCAGTCGTCGAGAGTCTGTGTATGGTAGGTGTGCGGGATGCCCGCCGCGACGCGTGGACGATCGGTACCATCGCGATAACGCGTCGCGGGGCATGTGGGCGACAATAAGGCCCACCATCCTAAATCAGAGTGAACCACATTTCCTTTGAGCTGATATAATTACACATCAACAACATGCACCTACTATACAGCTATAGCATTTGAAATAGAAGAATATGCGTCTTGTTTTTTAACCTGAAAACGTCTATATTTAATTTCCTTTTGGCTTCAATTCTTCAAACTTGCAAGGTATTTGTTGGTGCGTTAACAACTTCCTCTCTGGGAGGCAATCGCGATCTTTACTTCGCCACCACGACAACACAAACAATTATCTTCAACATTCCATTGAAGTGACCCATGCATCCTTTCCATCGCCGGCCGAGGTACTGGACTAAGCCATTGATCGTCATCTGCTTGCAGTCGGCAAACTCCATGCACACATTTATTGCTTCCGCCCCACACTGCACGGCAAGCGGGAGCGCCGTGCCACCCATCTTGGTTGCCAAATCCTTCTAAGATAACACCAAGGAATTTGCGCGGTCAATCGATCCTAACTTCCATGATTGGGACGATGCTCCGAGGAACGGCTCGCTTTTGCTGCTCTTTCAAACTCCACCAATCGTTGGCCCAAATCACCCCATGTAGAGTCTGAGTAGGATGACGATCCGTCGGTCGCCAACATGCGAGGCGTGCCCACTTGGTCGGGGCGGCTAAGGTGGGAACATAGACGTGTGATAAAAGTGACTGCAAAATTGCCCGTCTGGTCCAAGGACGCTTCACGGCCGGCTGGCTGCAGGAGGCCTGCTTGGTATAATGCAAACATTCTCTATTAAGCTGCCAAGATGTACTTTCAGGGCGTGTGAAACAGACGTCCCCACTTGTAGACGCAAAACAGAATAGAAGACTAGAAGCAGACATCGTTGGCTATAAAGGCCACTCGAAGAGTACCAAATAAGAAGGAAAGATGCCCAAAATCAAGAGACCAAAACCTCGCGGTACCAATCATCTATCGTAAGAGCGTGCCAAGAGGTGTAATGAGCAAAACCATGAAACCAAGGACCTTGCACGATGGAGAGGCCATACCAAGATCTCGCAGTCCATACACAAAACTCCCATGTCGAGTATGAAACTATTCAGAGCAAGTACTCTTTTGAGGTTCGAGCTAGCGAATGCCGTTCGAGACTAGGTGCCGCCCTTTAGCTCCAAATAATACCAGATGTTGAGCCGCCGAAACGCCGTGCTAAATCGATAAAAGCCGATCTGAGAAATACCGACGCATAAGGAAGGCCCAGGACAAGGAGTGCCGTAATAATTGGAAAGGTCAAAAGGATTGCGAGTCGCGCATGCGAACCCGAGGTGAATGCGCGCCGTGCAGTGAGCAGAGGATTACGGATCCCGGTATCTGGGATCTAAAGATCCTTGTCGATGTCGTCGATCCGCGCCCGCACAAGCAGATGGTCTGTGAACGAGTCAACACCGAAAACTTGCACATGTCAAAGCTCAGTAGAATTGACTCAAACCACAGTCTTCGCCGAGTGATGAAGATTTTCGGAGAAATTGATGGCTCAACTCACCTATGCTTTGGCCGTACATCCGCGGCACGTCTTGAGTTTGCAAGTTTTGCACTCGTAGATGAACGGAAAGGGTCCCAAGTGACACAAATTGCAGTTCCAGGAGATGAGTGTTGTATCGGACTTGATCACCTCGAACGTGTGTTGACAACTTGCGGGCTTGGCCATGGTGCAGCGTTGATGTTCTTTTGGTTGTTGTAGGGCGCCGAGGTGCGATTGGTTGATGTAAAGTAGACGGTGAAGTAAGCTGTGAGCACGTTAGCAAAAGGCAATTGGGGTGCACCCTGAATATGTACTCCAGGATCATGGAGAACTCATCAAGGGAGCTGTGACAGACGGACCGTTTGAGGCTAGCGTGGCAATTGCTCTGAAGACTGGGGACGCTCGAAATTATGGCGAGTCGTGGCTGGTAAAAGCAAGTAAGGGCCGCAGAGAGAGGAAAACTAGCCTGCAGATTGATCTGAAGGAGAGCTGAGTTGCTTGGTGTCGGGCTAGAGACGCTAATACAGTGGACCTGCGTCCATCTTATACACAATCTCTGCGACTGACAGGCCAATATTAAATTGAGTTCATCGACAACCCAAACCGATCCCACATCCACAAAATGTGGTAGTGTACAACAACAAGCAGCGTGCAGCCGTCCCGCAGTCTTGTTGCCCTAGAGTGTGAAGTTCGAATGCGGATGGCCTCGGACAAATAGAGAAAAAGATACACAGGCGGTTACACTACGAGATCGAATGAGATGTGCCTCTACTCATCCTCAACATGAGGCCCTCAAAAAAAAGCGGCGAGGTGGACTTGTGGACTTGGTCAAACGCGGGCTGGCTGTTCCGCAGACGTGGTCGTGGTAACATGTTCAAGTCGCGAAACCTTATTGCAAGATGAGGCGCAACGTGGATACTCCGGAATCTTTCAAGCATGAACCGACGGATGCTGGGTTGCACACAAACCGTGCTGCATGTTCGTTGCGTCGCAATGTCCTAAAATCAGAGGGCGCCACTTCCCCATCACAGCTGCAGATGGTCAGGGTCTCCCAAGCCTATCTCCAACACGACAGGGATAAACTAGCGCCACCTGAGTAGGGTTCGCATTTTGAGTTTACTCGCACTCGCGTTGCTTTTTCGGATGCTCCCTCATCCTGAATCACGTCACCAACCATGAGTCTCTCTGTGCTTCCTTTTTTCACCCTTCACAACAAGAGCATACACTACCATCCTCTCAGTCTAAGTATGCTCGGTATGCTGCTAAAACGTTCGAGAATTGCGCGGCAAATGCGGTCAGTTGATCTGTACACAAACTGCCAAATACGTCGCCATGCATGAGCCTCCAAACCACCACATCTCCCAACTCTCACTTTTCATTTGTTCACCTTCTTCCTCTGTCAATTCGATCACTCATCAGCAAGTGTTCAGATCTCTACGCCCGCCGCTAATGTGCGAACCTTGACGAGGTGATGTAGTTCCTGCTTCACGACCTTCAACGCCAGAGCCCTTCACGTGGTAGCACAGGGGTATGTACACGGTCCCCAACTATGCGATCCAACCCTTTGCGGAGTTCCCGTTCCTCTTTGATCGCTTGCAAGGATGACGACGCCCATTGCAGAGGAAATGCAGCTAGTCACTGCAGACGAGACAATGCGGACCCATCCCTGCACGCGATTGTCCTTCAACCTGGTTCAGTTGGTCGGCGAACGATGGCAGCCTCATCCCATGTAGCGCATCAGGCGCCTTGCAGTAGCGCCAGGAACTCGACCCAGCCAGTAGAGAGGTACACCATGAGTCTGCATCTTTCTCGGACACGCAAAGAGCTACAAACATGGGACCCATTCGTTGATCCACACCTTCGTGATGTGGAGGAAACCCACTGTCGGATAACTCGGCGTTGCTTGCTTCTATATCAAGCTTATCAACCCAGTATGTAACCTACCTTATTTGGCGATGAACTAACTCCCTGGGTATGCATATATCCAAAATATAGCCCCAGTCTTATGATTCATGGCAAGCGTTGATGAGAAGGCTTTCAGGAGAAGCTCGGAGGAGAGCGATTGTCCAGGAGAAGGATTCGTCCACCAAGTTTCTTTTCGCGTATTTAGGCTAGACACACTGACTATTGCGGGAACTCTGCACGGTCAGCCCGGGAGATCGTGGATAGCCGCGCGGCGATTGGAACGATCAGCCTATCAGTACGCCACTCTTGTTTTCTCATGAGCCTCGTTTGGCCACACAACTTTCGACGCCGCTAACTATATCACAGTCGGTCGATCAATTCGTCTCCCTAACCGATTCGATCCGAAATGCAAGGTACGAGACGAAAAGAGCAGCAGTTTAATGTCGCGCAGCCCGTTGCGCATTATTCAGATCTATCATACAATGAACAGTAAACTGAACTGCCATTAACGTCCGTAAGAAGCATGATCTCGCTTGAATTTTCATTGTTACACGGAACCGCGATGGATCTGACGCACGGTTCCACATATGCTAGATCAGTGTCACCACCGATTCTACCCTGTGATCAAGGCGCTTGTGGCGCTTCCCTATAGCAGCCAGGTGCGTACCTCCCCTGTCTGATCACCGTGTGTCATTGTCTGCTTTTTCGAACAGTTGAACGGCCATGACTCTGATTGTCTTGCATCCACGCGGTATTCTAGTCAATGCCTGTGCGGGATGTTCCGGATGCGCACAAGGCGGTTGCTTGTAAGTTGAGATAGAGTTACATCGGCATGATGAGTGACTTACACCGTCCTGTTACCAGGTTAGTGGGTTGATCATGGCTGTCAGACATGATTACGATGAGACATTCTCCGTTGAAGATGCAGCTTCGGAGCAAATACATGATATGATCAACGGTGTTGTCTCACTCCTGATCAGTCATGTCTTCTTCTTCAGGTACGTTTGCCGAGGGTTGAATATCACTTTGCAGGTAGGCTTCCAGCCAGGATGGCTATCAAACAGGACCATCACACAACACTCTCGGGGGTAACAGCACTGTCGAGCCGCGAAACATCGGTATAGCCGGCACGTCTAACGAAGCACAACATCCGACCCGCGTTTCCGAAATTCGGCCTGATATCCCAACCGGGTACCTGGATGCGCAACACACAACAAAATGGAAGGGTTGTTGGCCGGGATAATATCCCGCTCGCTGTCGTGCATACCGTTTTCTGTCATTTCGCCCAGTCAAGCCATCCTGTGCATAGCACATGGCAGAAAGCATGCCCCCCCAAACCCTGAAAAACGGCTCAAGTCACGAACATCCACGGAAGGTAAGCGACGACACCAGCTGCCATGGTGGACACCCTGCCATGTTCCAACTCGGGAACTCTCCGATCAGCCTTACGAGATTTGGACTCCACCGTTGCTGGATCAGTTGAATGGGGAGAATCAGGCTCGCACTGTCTTCTAAACCGAACGCCGCTGTGCTGGTTCTGGAAGTCGTCAATTGTAGTACAGACTTCTCGGCAACGCCTGCTCCACCACTGTTACGCACGCCGACTGCCTTCATATAGCCTGCGTTTCCCTATGACTGGCATCTCGGACAAGGGTCCACGTGGTACCGTACCTAGATCGCATCGTACAGCCACACCGCTCAGCCTTGGGGTTTGTCTTTTGTTAGCACGGAGAGGTTATACCATAGCTTTGCTTCTAGGTTTGTCGATTATTTCCACACTCATCACTACTAAATAGCCTTACGACTCGACTACCCATGGCCTTGGCAGACTTTTTGCCTCATTCCAACCACCTCAGATCGCTAGTCTGGCCAGTCCATTTCCAAAAAGAAACGAATCGTCGTGTTGGTGGATCGATGTTACAACGAGCAATGAAATCTTGCAGCTCGCGTGACCGCGGAGCAGCTTCATTTGAATTTGACGACCAAGACGGACATCTAGGACGTGAAATAGGAAATGCATCCACTTCAACAAGGGAAGCACGGCTTGGCCTATCCAGATTGACCCATCGGGTTGTTCCGGTCTGGAGTGCAAGTGCAGCTTGAGCAACGTTTAATGGCGGGTGTGCTATAGCCTCGAGCAGGCGGTGAGCTTGTACTATGTCCTGCAGGGCGAAGTGAAGCTAGCGGTACATATCCCATTACCAGGTCATGGACGGGTTCGAAATTTGCGATCGGATCTGTGCATGTTGTGTATCGAGGCTGCCTACTTGGTGAGCACTTGGAGATGTTACGAGTATTGGCCATTGAAGGTGAGTGAGGATGGGTCTTTCTCAGAATCCACCTTTTGCATCAATCAGTTGTGTTCCTCGAGTAGGTACGTCAGGTCGACTTGCTCTTTTCATCGTCAATCGCGGATGGCGCAAGTGTGTCTGTTTCAAACGTTTATGTTTAAGTATGGCTGCAACATCTCATTGATATCTTCAGCTTATGATCAATCTCTGCTTCTACTACCATTTTATGTATTTCATAGCGTGATGGAAGGCTGGCGCGAATACAATAACGATGTTGAGAGATATCGTTGGAGCATGTTTGATTGAATGCGGAGGCACCGCATGATGGAAGCAAACGCGATGAGTGGCTCTGTTTCGGTCGCGTGCCAACGCAGCAGTGCTTGTAGGACGCTGGATTGCTGCAGGTATGTGCATAAAGGAAACCACTTCGCGAGATTCGCCATCTCCTCAACTGTCGCATGCTCTCTCACTCTCCCACTGCTATCAACAGCTAAACCCCTCGCTTTGACGCGAGTCAGGAGCCGCCGATCCTTCCTGTTTAGGCGCGCCAAGACTGCCTGTTGGATCTCCGATATCGACCATGGCTCGAAATTTCAATGTCCCTCCACCGACCGCGCGACACAATCACTGCGAAGACGTCACTCTTCTCGGACCTCCCACGATGCGCGGTGCCATTGTGTTCAGCGGGTCCTCGCACCCCAGGCTGGTCGAGGGCATGTGCGACTGCCTGGGCATGAAGCCCGGCTCCGCGACGCTGGGCAAGTTCAAGAATGGAGAGACGTCGGTCACGATTCGTATGTCTGCTGTTTGTCGGCTGTCTGCCTCTTCCATCATCTCATGAGTTGTAGACACCTCGATCCGGAACAAAGATGTCTTCATTGTGCAGAGCGGGAGCGAAAAGTATATTACCCCACTTGTCTGGTCTTTCAGCCGCTGATGGGTGGGTGTAGAATCAATGATTCGGTTATGGAGCTGCTGATTATGATATCTGCCTGCAAAGGCGGCTCGGCCAAGTCCATCACAGGTAGTGGAGCTGTTCGTGGGTGCTGTGTCAGCTACTGACGGGGTCAGCTGTCATGCCGTATTTCCCATACTCGCGCCAGTCGAAGAAGAAGCAGCACCGCGGGGCCATTACAGCGCGCATGGTCGCGAACCTCCTCCACATTGCCGGCGTCAACCACGTCATGACGATTGACCTGCACGCCTCGCAAATGCAGGGCTTCTTCAAGTGCCCTGTCGACAACCTCGTCGCCGAACCCCTCATCGCTCGCTGGATCCGCGTAAACGTCCCAAATTGGAGAGAGGCAGTGGTGGTGAGCAAGAACCCCGGCGGCACAAAGCGAGTCACGTCTCTGGCAGACGCGATGAAGCTCAGCTTCGGCATTGTCACCACAGACAGGCGTAGGACAGGCGTTCAATGGAATGAGAGCGCCATGTTTGAGCAGCTCAGGCTGGATGGCACATACGAGACGCCTCAGCTGATTGAAGCTGCGTTGGATGCGGAGGCGGGCGCGAAGGCCACGAATGATGCCAAGGTTGAAGCTGGCAAACCGAAGCTGAAAACGAACACAACATTAAATCCGCTGCAGCGGCGAGTGAATGGCATATCCGAGTCGGCGGGCAGCCCACTGTACAAGTCGATGCGAGCGAGTTCCATTGTCGAGCCAGAGACACCATTAGACCCGATCCGAAGCGACGCCGAGGCGAACCAGGAAGCAAATGCGGAGCAAAGCGCAGACGAGAGCGGCGCAGAGGAATACACAGATGAGGTATGCTTGTCGACAGTCCCGCGCATCCCAATGCTAACATCTGCAGCGCGCACGAAACGTCATCCGCGGCCGTCTAGTCCAAGGTCACATCGTCGACGACGCGCATCCCTCGCCCTCCATGTCAGCCACCTCGCACTCGACGTGGCGCAACCGCCCCCCTTCCGAAGGCGACAACGACGACATCCCCACCAACATGATGTCCTCCTTCATGTCGACGGCCTCGTCAACCTGGAACAAAGAACCCGAGCACTCGCACGCCCTAGGCGGAACCTACGACGCGGCCGCCTCCTCAGAAGACGAAGAAGACGACCTCAAGAACCCCGAGCTCGAAACAATGGTCACGCTCGTCGGCAACGTCAAAGCGCGCCCCGTCTTCATCGTAGACGACATGATGGACAAATCCGCATCCTGGATCGCCGCAGCCGAAACAGTCGTCAAGCGCGGCGGCGCCACAAAAGTCTACTGCTTCGCCACACACGCCCTGTTCGGCGGCGACTGTCTCGATGAAATGCTGGCTTGCGAGTGCATTGATAAGATCGTCGTCACCAATGCGTTTCCCATCCCCGACCACAAACTTATTCATGCCAAAGGGTATGATAAGCTGGTTATTATCCATGTTGATAATTTGCTGGCCGAGGCTATTCGCAGGAATCATCATGGCGAGAGTATGAGTCAGCTTTTTATGCATTATGATTAGGGGTTGACTGGGCATGGTCGTGGCGTATGGGTGGGTGGGTTGTTTTGCAAGGGTTGGGAGGGTGTATGGCGTTGGACGTGACTTGACGCGACTGGACTCGATGAGCTGGTCGGGCGTAATGGGTTAGGAAATGGGAACGGAAAACGGAAAACCAAGGAGGAACGGGATGGACTTTTTGTAAAGTCCTTGCTTGGAATGACTTACTTTTCTTGACATATGAAAATATCCATCCATCTATTAACACAAACATACCCAAACTAAACCAAAAACCAAAGATAGAGTCATTACCGCAATTGATATTGGCATTTCTTTCTTCTATCCTCCTCCTCTTCCTTCTACTCCTTACGGTATACACACAATGCAATTCAATCCAACATATAAAAAACAAGAAAAACATGTTCCAGGACCCCGACGCATGTGGAAAGACAAAACGATGTACCGACGCCAACGCCACGCCATGCCGTACTATGCCATGCCATGCCGTACCGTACCGTAATACGCCGTGCTATATAACATGCCTGTGACAAACTGAGAGAGAGAAACGAGATGATGAGAGATGAGGTGGATAGGATAGGATAGGATAGTGAGCATCGTAGACCAACGCGTAGGTGCAAGAGAGAGAGAGAGAGGAAGACAAAAGAAGCACAACCAGACAGATAGATGAATAGATACAAGAACGAAAGGCCCCCCTCCACTCAATTCCACTCCATTCCATTCGACGAATTACGAATTACCTATTACCTATCTAGCAACACGATGGATCAACCTAATTACCCACAGATTAGCCTTCATTTCCCCACCAAGTAAAAAGTAAAGGGAAAGGAGACAACATACCTCAGCGTACTAATAGTAAACGTGCCCAACCACGCCACAAGCGCAATAAGCAGCGTAGCCACCAGCGCCTTCTGCCTCACGCATATGCCGCGCGTATACGCACACTGACTATTCGGGCCCGTAGACTGCGTGCACGCCCAGGTATCATCCGTGAGGGCCTGAAACGCGAGGCTAAGATTCGCGCTCTCGAAGACAATGAAGGCCAGGTCGAGGAAGATGAGGCTCATCTTCGCGTTGTGGGAGCGCAGACCCAGGGGTTTAGATGTGTATTCGTCGTAGGTGATGTAGACCGTGTACAGGACGGCTGTGACGTCGATGACCATTGCCATCCATGTTGATGCGTTTTTCTCGCAACCCGCGGAATCAGAGCGGTGGAAGATAGCGCCTGCGAGGGAGAGGGCGAGGATGGAGAAGGTGAGGACGACCATGCGGATCATGGCGGGGACGATGGGGTGGTTCATCATGGTCCTGTGCCAGCGGGTGACTTTGCGGCGGCGCTTGGCGGGGTTGAAGAGCCAGAAGCCTTTTAGCTTCTCGGCTTCGTCGTCCTGCTCGATGGGCTCCCAGGGTTTTTCCAGGTCGGGCATGTTCTCCGCCATCCAGGCGTCGTCGACGATCTGCCCGCGGGACGAGAGGGGCCGGTCCAGCGCGTCGAATTGCGAGGCGGCGGCGAATTGCGCCCATTTCGAGGCGCTGTCGGTGACGTGCGTGGTGAGGGTTACGGGGGCGCCTTCGCGGGCGTGGTCGAATTTGCGGCCGGGGACGTTTGATTTGGGCGTGGGCATGTAGTGGTGCGAGGCTGGGCGGATGGAAGTGGGCGTTCGCGGGAGGAGGAGGGAGGTGACGTCTGCATTGTCGTCTTCGTCTGCTGTCTGCACCCATGCTGTGGGTATGTTATTAGCATATCACGTCAGTTATATAGAATATGTCAGCACGTCTTACGAGGTAGCGATCGCACAGCACGCTGCTTCTCCCTGTTCTCACGTGCCTCTGTGCCGGCCGCACTCGCACTCCCCTTTGACGACGCCAGCGTGCGCGGAGTGCTCGAGACGGACTGCTTCCTAGCGGCGGCCGTCGACGACGAGCCCTCGACGTCGTCGCGCGAGATGCCCGACACGGAGCTGCCGAGTCTGGAGCGGGGGCGGTGCGAGCCTACGGACGAGGCGGTGGGCGGCGGGATGGGCGAGGGCAGCAGGCGGTTGTTGTTGTTGGTGGAGGTGTTGGCAGCGGTGGCCGGGGGGAACAAAAAGGCCGTGCCATTGTCGCTCTTTCGGGGCTCGACCATGGTCGGCCGTGGCGAGAAACGAGGGAGAGCCAGCCAGCCAGCAGGTCCGTCGTCTGGCTAGGAGCCCAGCCTCAAACGTCGCGCGTCAGCAAGCCTGCTTGGCGGACGGGGACGGGAGACGGCGACGGCGACGGCGGCAGGGGCGGCGAGGAGCGACTACGTGGGAGCAAAGTAGACGATGCGCGCACACAGCATGCCGGCGGGGGGGGAAGGGAATGAAGCGGACGGCGTGTCGGGGCACGCGGCGTGGTGTAAGTGGGTGTAATTAGGTGGTGTCGTCGTTGGTGCGAAGGGTCAAGGCAGGTTCCAGGTTCGGGTCAGGACAGGATTCAGGGCTCCATCGGGGAAATTGCACTTACTTCCCAGCCAGATCTGCCAGCACCCCTGTCACCATTCAAGCCACATCTCACCGCCGCATCGCATGCACCTCTACATCCAGACACACACCCTGCACAGCCACACCAAGTACGTCACAAACCTCTAACCCACTCCAACCTAGAACAAGCACCACGTCTCGATAAAAAACCATGTCTCCCGCGCCTACTACCACACATTACCGCACTCCCCTCCCCTCCCCCTACCCCTAACTCAATTACACTACAATGCGGCTCTTCCTCCTCCCCATCTCGCGACAGCGCTCCCTCCTCTACTGCGAAAAGCTGCACGAAAAAGCCCCGGCAGAACGCTCCTACCTCGACAAGCTCACGATAAAAGCCGACTCAACGTGGTCCGCCTGGGAAAAAGACACAGCCTCGACCTGGAACTGGAAGCAGAAAACGACGCACTACGGCAACCAACTGCTCAAGCGCATCCCGTACGAGGAATGGGGGCTGAAGACGATGCCCGCGCTGTCTGCGGCGCGCAAGCAGGCCATTCTCGACGGCAACGGGAAGGAGAGGCTGGAGGTGGTGTTTCCGGGCGCGTATATTGAGGAGGGTCGCGTGAGGGGGTTGTTGGAGAAGCTTGCGAGGGAGAGGCAGGGTATGCATCGGAGTAAGCTGATGTGGAGTGTGATTATTATGCCGTTTACTGCGCCGTTTATGCTGGTGCCGATTGTGCCGAATTTGCCGTTCTTTTACGTGCTGTATCGCGCGTATTCGCATTGGAAGGGTATGTTCTTTTTTTTCTCTCACTCCCTCAACCCAAACTTACTCCTACTGTATTGATGCTGTGCTGATATGAATTACTCCCAGCGCTCACGGGCTCCAAACACCTCGACTTCCTCCTCCAGCACAACGTGCCCAAACCCTCCGCCTCCCCCGTCCTCGACGCCCTCTACACAGCCGGCCTCCTGCACCCCACGCGCGCCCTCGCCCTCTCATCCCCACCCCCCACCGCCGAGCAAATAACCTCCACCGCGCACTCCCTGACCTCCCCGCCCACCACCCCCACCGCAGCCGACACCATGCTCCTCCAGCGCTGGAACGGCAAGCTCATCGCCGAGAAATTCGACCTCCCCGATATGGAAGTCGAGATTGAGCGTGCGGTTGAGCAGGTGCGGGATGCTGTTAGCGGGAAGGCGGTGGAGAAGAAGGATGAGGATGAGGTTGTGGAGAAGAGGGTTGAGAAGGAGGGGATGGAGGGGGTGTTTGAGACTATGAAGGGGGAGGTTGTTAGTAAGGCTAAGGGGGTGGTTGGGGAGAAGAGGTAGTGGGAGTTTTGGTGCATGGGGAGGGATGAGGCGATGAGATGATGATGAGGCATGATACCACTGTGGGACGCTTTTGTAGATGGGGATTTTTTACGAGTATATACGAACTCTTTTTTGACGATGTAAGTATGTGTGTAATCTGAATGTATAGTATGTTATACCAGGTCACTCACCTCCAAGACCCGATCATATGAGACAAGTCGAATCGAGTCCAGTCAAGTCGAGTCAATAAAATGATCAGCGCAATGCAAATACGGGTAACGGCATTGTCATTCCTATTCGTCTTTTGGGTTTCCCACCACTTCTACTTCCACTTCCATCACCCATGCAGTCATCCCCTCGCACATCACTCCCATGCTATCCGTCCACAAGGAAACAGGACCGAGTCCATAGAACGCACAGACAGCATTCCCCTTTCACAAGAAGCACACCCCCCTCCCCCTTTCACAAAGCCTTTCATAAACCCTCCCTTATCACATCATATCCCATCCGTCCGTCCGTCCATCCCAAACGCCAATTTCTCGCCCACACATCCCACCAACCCAAGCATTACCCCCCTCAAGTAAAGTAAAAGTGAAGTGGAGAAAAGAAAGAAAGAAAAAAGGGACGGTCGAACTTACCACGCACACACATGATGTTTCCACTTCAAGCAAGGTAACCGAGCTCGTCGCCCTCTAGACGCTCCAGATATTCCTTCTCGAGCAGGATGTCTATGCACTTCTTGATATCGGGGATGCGCGGCATGAAGCGGTTCTTGATCTGCTGGATGGTTTCCGACACGAGTTGCTGGTGCTTCATCTTCTTGCGGGACTTCATGATGCGGACAATGGCCGACTATACGGATTGTTAGCAAGAGTATAAGGAAGGCAAGAAGAGGGTGAGAAAAAACACCCACCTGCATGAGCAGTTTCCGATCCTCCTCAATCGTCTTGTGCGTGTCTTCCGCCTCGGCCTTTTGCTCAGACTTGATACCAATGTTCAGGTTCAGCTTCGGCCTCTTGACCTTCAGACCCGTGTTGACCTTGTACGACGTGCCCGACTCTGCCTTGGCGCCTTCTGGCACCGCGAGCAGCACCTTGGCCTTGATGCACACGCCGAGACTAGGGTCGAGCGTCTCCTTGTTGAGCTTGGTAGCCTCTGCCATCTCATCATAGCTGACCGTGTCGTTGTCGTTGAAGAGCAGCAGGATGGCCATTTGGTATGTCGAGACTTGGAGTGTTGGAGGGGTCTTCAGCCCGTGGACCTTTGCGTAGTTGGCTCGCATTTCACCCTTGCACAATTGCCACAACCATGTCAGCTTACGTCCCTGATGCTTGTGGTTGTAAAAGCGGGCGAAGCGGTCATACGTCTTGACAATCTGTTGAGGCGGTGTGAATGGCGTCGTAGGTGGGTTCAGTGGCCAGAAACCGGTACCGAGAATGTGGTAGTATGCGTCGACTTGTGCCTTGGCGTCTGTCTCGTCGGCGCCCAGGTTGTTTGACCAATCCTTGTAGGCCGTGTTCAGATCCTTTGAGATTTGCATATCCTGGAACATGCGCTGGAGCTTGTTGGTATACTCGAAACCGCAGGCCTCCTTCAGCTTGGAGATCATGCTGGTCTCGGCGTCGTCGGACGCAGACGTGCTCTGTACCAGACGCTTGGCCAGCATACGCGAGTAGAACTTCTGGAACACGTCCTTGTCTTCAATATACTTGAAGACGGTCATAATCTGCGTCAATGACTTCTCCATGTCATCCTCCTCTAACCCCTTGACGGTCGACTTCTTCAGCAACGTATCCGTGTACTTGGCGAGGAGTTCTGGAGACTTGTTCGACCCTGACTTGCAGATCTTGTTCCGGTTGACAAACTCCCTGCACGCGTTGTCCAGAGATCGGACAAACTCCGACTCGCCGCTGAAAGCCTTGTTCACAAGATCCGCATACTTGGTGTGCACGTCCAGAAGCGCGCTCACGTACAGCTTCGGCTCCAGGTTCTCCCCCTCCTGAGCAATCTTCTCCACCGCCGCCAGACCTGCTTTTCGTACATGGGCCTCGAACCGGTTGCGAAGAGGATCCAGACCTTCGGGAATGCGGGCGAGGAGCTTGTACATCCGGCCCAGGTCTTCCTCCTTGTCGTTATCAAGAAGAATCTGGAACTCTTCCCGGAGAGCTTGCGAGTGGGCCGTGATCAGTGCATGCTCGCAGCATCGCATCAGTGGGGACATGATCTCGCCAAGTAGGTAAAGTGGAACGCGTTCCTTCTCTTCTTCGAGGCGGGCCTCGGCCTTCTTCATGTACTCGACGACGCTGTTCTCGGCCAGAAACTGCTTCGACTCGTTCTCGTAGTATTCCGAGGTGGCTGCCAGGAAGGGCGTCTCGAAGAACTCCTTGTAGACATCCAGCGTCGACTTTGAGCTGTCGGCCTCGTCCAGACCGAGCGACACAAACGAGTCGACGACCGACTTGATGTGCGACTGCTCAATCGTCTCGCCGTTGCGCTGCTTCTCGATGAGCTTGAGCACGGAGCGCATGACGCTCTCCTGGGTGCCGACAAACATGTCCTCCTTCCAGCGCACCAGATGCAGCGTGTATATGTCGTAGATGTGCTTCTTGCCCTCGTCCATCTCGCGCTTCACCCAATGCCGGTTCAGGTAGCGGAACAGGTGGTTGTTGTACGTGCCTGCCGTTGTGTAGCGGTTCCACTCCTTGATGTAGAATGTGAGCAGCGCCTCGTCGACATGTTCCCGCGACTTGGTCTGCACGCCTTGGAGATGCGTCTTGAGGTACTCGATCAGGTGTTGGTAGAGGTCCTCGCCGAGCAGGTGCGCGCCGCCTCGGTTGTGCGTCGCGGCAAACGACGAGCCCGCGACGGCCTTTTGCGCTGTGCAGAAGTTGTGGATGGCAGTGTACAGGCCCATGTATGTCTTCATGTCCATGCCGCCGCGGAGGTCGGTCATGATCTTCTCGACGCCCGCTTCGAGGTACTTCCATCTGCACGCCCATGTCAGCTGCAGCTCTCCGGCAATCTCTTCGCTGGAAGTGCGAGTGGCTCTTCTCTGGCAATACAAGTGGATGTCCTCTGGCAGAACGAGGAGAGGAAATCACTTACGTGGCGTTCACGTCGTCCTTTGCGGGGACGGGCGGCATCATGTTGGCCATGGTGGGCTGTGGTGGTAGTGGTTTTGGCGCGTGTCTTGCTACGCCTCTCGCAAACAGTCTCTTCACGCCTGGAATGATAGTTCGGCGTGCAAGGTATCGCCGCAGTGGGTTGGGTGCGAGGTGGGTGGTGAGATGTGGTGGAGAGGCGGAGGGTGGAGGGTGGAGGCGCTGGAAGATGCGGGCAGTTTTTGTGGTACCGTGCGCCTGATTCACCGTTCACGCTGGTCTGAGCGTATATCACGCCTGGAGAGGGAAAGAAAGAGTCACAACGACGGTGAAGCCGTCAAGTCGAGAAGCGGCGGGTTTTGATTCACCTCCATGGTTCAGGCACCCGCGAGCCTAAGGGCTTGGCCGCGGCGTAACCCATTCACTTGAGGCTGCATCTCCACACCTGCTAACTGTGCTTTTCGACATGAACCCAACAACTTGTCATGGCTTCTTTGTTCGACATATCTGATCAGCGCGCTACGCGACCAATCGTATGCGCGTCCACGTTTCCTGCCGCTGCGACACGTCGTCTTGCCCCTCTGCAGAAACACGGTACTCACCACATCAGCAGTATAGTGCTCTAACCTCACCAGCCTGGTCACATGTTCGGTTGCGTATGGACATGATGGAACTGAATGGAATATGTTCATGTTACGAAGCCCTTGAACGCCGTTCTACAAGTTCAATGTCAACTAAACGCGCCGATGACGTCTTGCCGAGATCACCGAGGTGACAGCCTCAACTTATTCTATCAACGTGCAGGTCTCTCCATCAATCTTTGCAATTTCAAACACTCTCGCCATTCTCTACACTATCCTCTTTCTCCTTATTTCAGCTTCTTCTCTTCAGTCATCGCGATTCTAGCGCACCTGAACCTACCGCCACCAAAGCGAAACCTACGTCTACTCAGCCATACGACACGATTCACTCCCACCACACCCACACACCCATATCATCAAGACACCACACAGACCAACCCCACCATGCCACCCCTCTCCCTAACCCCCCTCACAACCCTCCGCCTCACAACGCACCAAATCCCCACCCACGCCCTCCTCCCCAACACAACCCCCCACGCCCACCCCCTAACAATCTACCACTCAGCCTTCCCCCCCACCACCTCCCCCTCAACCCTAGAATCCCACCTGCGCACCAACGCCCTCTCCCCGCAATGGCGCTACACAATGTACACCACAACACACTACCACAGCACGACCCACGAAGTACTCTGCGTCTTCCGCGGGCGCGCACAGCTTCTTTTCGGCGGTGAGGCGAACCCGGGGCGCGTGGAAGTCGAGGTCAAGGCTGGGGATGCGGTGGTGGTTCCTGCGGGTGTGGCGCATCGGTTGGTCAGGGATGTTGAGGGCGGGTTTGAGATGGTGGGCGCGTATCCTAAGGGGTGTAGCTGGGATATGTGTTATGGGAAGGAGGGCGAGGAGGGGAATGCGCAGGCTGTGGGGAGGGTGGGGTGGTTGGAGAGGGATCCTTTGTATGGGAAGGATGGGCCGGTGTTGTGGAGTGGGGAGAGGTTGAAGAAGAGGGCTGAGGAGATGGATGGAACGGAGAATTGAGGCGGTGTGTGGGGGTAGGAGAACAAGTGTATATCCGTTCCTTTCTTTCTCGGCGAGTTGATGGTCCGGTCTGGTCTAGTCTGTGACATACTTTGCATAATACGCTGTACTATACCCTTCTCCACTACAAACAATCTTGGGTGGAATCAATAGGGGGTACTTTCTACATTGAACCGTGGAGTAGAACGTGGAGATAGGACGCTGAACGTTGATACACGTTAATACTCAGGGTGTTCAAAATGCAATACATCAAGGAAAAAAGGACAACTAGAGAAACAATTACGATTCATGGTTACTATCCCATTCTATCCAAGTCAAGCCAAGGTACAAAACAAACGCCACACCAGTATCCCGAAATGCGGTTTTATATACGCACACAAACGCCATTGATGCCAAATTCATCCGCTAGATAGTTCGAGGAGCACAGAAAATGCACATCTACTGATGCACCTGGCCACCCCACTCGCTTTCGTCATCACTCCCAACGTCCGTCCACGAGTTCGGCGTCATGACGCCTGTCCGGTCGTCAGCCTCGGAAAGGCCCGCGTCTGTCCAGCCGCCCTCGGAAAACACCTCCGAGCGCGCATCGTGATCCGCGTCGGTTTGCATGCTGAGGACTGCGATGTCGTCTGCGTGGGCGTTGACAAAGGAGGGAGCGCTGCTGTTGGAGCGTTGCGAGCGGGGTGTTAGTGTGCCGGTGGAGACGTGCTCCGCCTCGTCATCGAAGAATTGGGTTTGAGCGAGGTCTTCAGTGTGCGAGGCGGAGGATGTGAAGGAGTAGAAGGATTGGGCTGCTGCGTCGGCGTCGTCGGCTACTTCGGTGTATGGGACTGGTGCTGCTTGCTCGGTCTCGGAGTGGGTCTCAGAGTGGGTCTCGGGGTGAGTCTCGGGAGAAAGGTCAATGAGTGGAGTAGAGAGGGAGATGGCGTCGTTGGAAGTGGTGGCGGGAGAGACGGTGTTGGCTGAGATGGTGGCAGTAGACTCATCGACTGGAACAACGGGAGAGGAGTCGGGCTTGATAGTAGCAGAGCTCTCGCGTGTGTCATTCTCGCTGTAGGTGAAGGGCTTCGGGGAAGGTGCCTCGTCGTCCTCATCGTCACCGACATCGAAAAGTATGTTGTCGTCAGAGAAGGGGTTCGCCAGGGCAGCCGCAGCAGCAGAGCCGGCCGCAAAGCCAGCTGCACCGCGCTTCTTGAGTCCGCTGTGTGAAGTGTCTTTTCCAGTCGCTCTGAGCATGCCATCGCTACCAACCAAGTCGTCGAAGCTCTTTGTCCTGTCTGATCGCGATCTCCTCTCTGCCATCTCTATGTTCTCAGACCCGATCTTGGCAAGTTCGTCTAGGTCGACGGCAATACCGTCCTCCCTGGCTTTTTTGATGAAATCATTACGGTTCTTCCTGACAAGCTCCTCCCGTCTCGTCCTTGCAGCGTAGATGTCGGACGATTCGCTACGACGGCGAGGCTTGGGGTCCTCACCAAGAGAGTTCAGGGCGACGGCGATCTTGCGGCGGGACTGGTCGACCCATTGTCGGACTTGCGGGGACTCGTAAATGGCGATGCCGGCGGCGACAAGAACAGACGCGGCGATTATGATGCCTGTTTCGAGAGGGTGGTTAGGTCTACGTGTTGGAGTATGGGTGTTGGACATTGAAGCAGTGGAAAGAGAAGGTCCTGCGAGCAGGTTGGCAAACAACAGTCAAACAAAGACAAGGTACAAGGGCACGTTGAAACATCGGTGGGAACACAGCAGGAGAACGCAATAGTGGAGATGGCTCACCTTTGGCCAGTGGCGCAGGCATGATGCAGGCTTCCGAGACACAATCCTATATCTCGTAGGCGTTGTGCGAGTGTTGAATGAAGGGTTAGAGGAGTTGGACACGAAATATATGACGCTGCAGACTAGCACTTCATGTTAGAGAAAGAACAAGGCGCGAGGACTGGCGGTTGTACGCTTTCCGCCACTGCACAGCCCGACGCGCATCGAAGGTCCGAGCTCCCTGGTGGGGCACGCTGTGGGGTCACGCGACGCGGGCCGAGGAGCGCTAACAAAGTAGCCAAGTTCGACGCGACATCCTTTGTCTCTTCAATAGAACACTCTAGTAGATACGATGCGTTCGCCGAAGTTCAACACTCGCGTGTTGAGTCGCTAAATTATATCTGAGTCCGACCTGCAGGTAACTCTCATTGCTGCAGTAGGCCATGTATCCTCCAAACGAACATATTATCACCATCAAGTACCAAACATGTTCGTGTGGAATCTGCTGAATGGATGGCTTACAACGCCCGTAGACCTTCGGTTGTGGCATTCGAAACGACACGAGAACTATTCCTACCACAGACGGCTATGGTCCAGAACTCCTTAGCGCTCGAACCCAAGCTAGTAGATGTAATCTTCCTACGACTTGAAGAGTCTGAGAAGAGTATTTAAGAGTTGGAAGACTTGGTGCCTAAGCTATGATTTTACTAACAGAATCATGGACGTAGATGGAAACCATACAGATTATATTGTAATATCTTTATGGGTCAGAGCTGACCGTACTCAAATCAGTGTCTCTCAGTCGGAATCTTATCCGCTGGATCATTGCTGACCATGAGTTGTGTTGTTCTCATGATTCCAGACGAGCTCTTCGCCCCGTCCTGATTTTCGATATCTTCTAATATAGCTCTTTCACTCGCGTTGTCCGCAATGGAAGGTAGCCTTTCACTGCGTCCTGAGCGTCCCTCGATTTTGCTTCTTCGGGCTGACTGGCTGCCATACGTCGGCAAGTTAAAGCTTTTTAACCTGCTGCTCGACTGTTTCCCCGAGAAGATAGCTGCAGGCAGGATGTGCTTGAACATGCCGTCAAACGACTTCCGGAGAGGTGGGAGATTCGCTACGACGATGCCTATAGAGACCTCGGTGGTGCTCCAGATTGATAATGACACCGATTCGTAGTACGTTTCTGTCTGATCTTGCAAGAGTTGGAATGACCATAGTTTGAGGGCGGAGATAGTTGTGCAGCTAGCGAGAAAGTCGTCAGCCTTGAGTAATTGGAAGGATGAGATAACCTACACCAATGACATGAGGAACACAGCTCGCACGCTCCACTGAGTCTGTCTGCTCAACTGGATGGACTGCAGATATGCGATAGGTGCAGTAGCATAGACCAGATCTGTGACAATATTCGAGATTGCCTGGGTGTAGGCAATCCCGATACGAACTATTTGCGGCCAACACTGCTTAATCGGCGCCACTATGGTGATATCCCATCTGGAAGCAAGCGGCCTGCAAAGTCCGAAATGTTGGGTTACCGGCAGCAGAAAGTTGAAGACGGTCACGAATGCTACTGTTCCCCAGATCACTTTTCGATATCGTTTGGAGAAGTTCAGCGCTAGGAGGTATGCGCAGATGGAAAGCTTCACCACGAACATGCCGTATACATTGAGTAGTTGGCTAGCAAAAGTGAGGTGGTTGTTGTAGACCATTCTTTCTATATTCCAGAATGGATCGCGAAGAAGTCGACCGGTGCCTGCAAAGCCACATGTGATTGCGAGCGAGATACCAGCATCGTTCATTATCTGTGTGTCTTGTCAGTCTTGGCTTGTAAATACTTGCTACCCACGATAGTAGAACGGCTATCAGATACAGTATACAAAAACTAGTATGAATGGCCTCAGAATGAGTCGCTCTCCGACCAACGACTACAAATCCACCTGGAAACCAAATACCAGGATATGACATTGTTCAATATTTTCGTAATGATTCTTCAAGGATAACCCTAAAGCGCAACAAAGATGAAGGTACGTACCGTTCCAAGCAACATCAACCAGTCACTCCATGACATCTGCGACATCCTGAATCGAACGACGAGCCTCCAGATAGTGAACGCAGTACTTATGGCTAGCATGAAAATGCAAGAGATGATGAGTTCCCATTGCCGATTCGGGAGGTTTTCGTCAGCAGCAGCCATGTTGAGATGTTGAGTGGTGTGCAAGCTGGGGAAAAACGTCTGAAAATCAAAAGAGATCGCACGATGAGCCGTCCTATCCAAGCTGACGGGATCCAGCATTGAGAAGGTAACCCAGTATACTTTGCTCATACTTGATCGCCCTTGACCATGGGCTTGCTGATTCTGAAACCCTTGCCTTACAAGGCTCTGAGCTGATGATTGTGAACCATTCGCAGCATTGGTGATTGGTGGAACGACAGGAAATGGTATAAGGAAATCAAAGTGGACCGCAGGATTCTCTATATGCATGTCCTATTGGCTGGAGCGAAACTGATTATATCCGCAGGATTCAGAGGCGTGAGATTTGCCGAAATAGGTCTGAACGTTCGGAGAATTATCAACTGTAGTGTAGTGTAGTACGTAACTTGCGACGTAAGTCTGGAGAAGGCTGACGGCGCACATACATTAGAGCTACATTCGGCATTGGCAAGGTTCCGTGACGTAGGTTAAAAATGGCAGACGAGAGTAGACATCTCCGTGCGTAGATGAATTCGATGGAGACCCGTGCGAGTTTTGGTAAAACAGGGCTGCCAATATATCCGCTCGACCGTGTACAGTCTCCTAAGCCGCGCTGATGCGTGTAACATGAAGACTCATGTCGCCGAGGCAGAGGATTCATTCACATTTGCCAAGGCTCCAACTCATGGATCATGTTGAGAAGTGATTGGTGTCTGCTATACAATGGTGATAAGATTGGGGCTAGTTCGGCTGAGATCAAGGAACATCTTCCTGAGCAGGGTTTGTGCTGTGAACGACGAACTGCGGCTTCGGCACAACATGGACATCGAGACTAGCCGCGTCTTGGCAGGATCTAACATGCTTGTTCGAACATCACGAAGGATTCAGGATCAACATCGCAGCATGGTTCAATTAAACAGGTAAGATGAAGGCGCAAAAAAAGCTCGACTGTTTTTCTGAGACCCCTTGTCATCACTGCGTGGCCAAGATGACTGCTGAGGAGTAATCCTCAGAAGTACCACATGTCGAATACAAGTGAGGCGTAGATAGCTAATTAAGCAGTAGGTAGGTATATCGGACACTCTACTGCTGTCCTAGGTAGTCAATCAATGAAGGATCATCTTTTCGACACCCCCAATCACGAGCAGCCAGAACATATCCTAGCTACTGAATTGTCAACTCGGCAGGATCCATCACAAAGACTGATACGCACTGAGTACTAGGATGATATGTGATGCTAGCCACATTTGGTAATTCCCCTCTTTTTGCGATTCATTTAATTCGCGTCTCCCAAACGCCTACTCCCCCTGAGGTAAGTTTACGGATACCGCAACGATGTTGCCAATTTCAGACAAGGATATAACTACAATCGCTACTTCACCATACAATACGGCTCAGTCTGGACACTTTTGAGGTTCCTTCAGAATGTCGTTTTCTTTGAAGGTACTGTCGCTCCTTGGGGCCCTGGGCGTGCTCTCTTCTTCTGTGTCTGCGGCCAATGACACTCTGTTTTCATCCACTAAAGGGAAGACCTATGACTACATTATTGTAGGAGGAGGACTTAGCGGTCTGGTTGTTGCTAATCGTCTGACTGAGGATAGGAACGGTATGTCTTGTTGAGCTCCACCCTCTCTTTTCATCTCATCAAGCGAATTTCATAAATTGTAGACACATCATCGAGCTTCAACACAAAATACTGAAAAGCTTTTTGAACATACAAATCTACATAGTAGTTGCTAACTTTTTCCAAGTTTCTGTCCTGATCATCGAGAATGGTGTGATCGACAACAGACCTTCCACCAAGGTCCCCTACTATGCCAACATAAATGTGGACAACTACTATCCTATCACTTCTGCTCCGGAACCATTCATGCATAACAAGACATGGAGTGTACATGTAGGAAACGTCGTGGGCGGAGGTTCTGTCATCAACGGCATGCAGTTCGATCGCGGTTCCGACGCTGACTACGACGCATGGGAGCAGCTAGGAAGCCCTGGGTGGGGCTTCAAAGGTCTCGCAAAGTACTTCAAAAAGTCCACCCACTTTGATGGCCCATCGGAGGCGACTCGCAAACGACTTAACATCACGTACGATGCGCGAGCGTATGGAGATGGCCCGTTGAAGGTTTCCATCCCGAGTTATCAGTACGAAGATTACAAGGACATCATGGGATCGTTCCTTGCCGAGAATATTTCACATTCGCAGGAAGGATTCGCAAGACCACTAGGCACATTTTGGACCCCGAACACAATCGACAACTCGACCAAAGAACGTTGCCATGCTCGTGTTGCGTATTACGATCCAGTGCAACAACGCTCTAACCTACATCTCCTAACCAACACGCACGTTGACGAGATCATCTTCACCGGTGGCAGGAGGTTGGGCGCAAGCGGTGTCAAGATGACCTCTAACACTGACTCCAACACGGGCTCCGTCTACGCGGCCAAAGAAGTCATCCTTGCCGCTGGCGGAGTATTCACTCCCCATCTCCTCATGCTCTCTGGTATTGGACCCAAGGACGTCCTTGCCGCAGCGAAGATCTCTGTCAAAAAGAATCTCCCAGCTGTGGGATCTAACTTCCAAGACCGTGAGTGACACCCAATTTGTGCAATATCCCCTCAAAATTTGTCAGTGGAGCACGGCGAGCCTCTCGGTGCTGTCTCATTGAAGTCCTGCGGTTAGCTTCAGACGAGTACTCGCCCCCGACTCATAAGCAGTAAACATGCTTGAAAGCCCCTTGTATATGTCACGCATGACCTAGATTTCCGGCAAACATCGCCGTATCTCTGCTTGTGCAACCCCACTGACTCTTACATTCAGACCAAGCCCTATACATGAGATACAATCTCTCCAACCAATCGATCCCGAACCCAGACATGCTCGTCGGCACCGCAGTAGACCAATCCTTCAACGCCACCGCCGCCTTACTCTACGCAGCAAACCGCACCGGCCCCTGGACCTTCGGCCGCGGAAACGCCGCCGCCTTCCTCCCATTCAAGCAATTCTCCACCAACTACGCAAACATCACCGCCCAGATCTCAGCACAAAATCCACTCGCCTACCTCCCTACGCGGTACGCCAACAACAAAGCCCTCCTCAAAGGCTTCCTCGCCCAGCGCACCATCTTGATCGAGCACTACCTCTCCGACAACGCAGCAACAGGTGAATACCCCATCCAGCCCTGGGGCCGCGCAACAACCGCAGTCCAAAAGCCGCTCTCCCGCGGCACGCTGGTGCTCAACGCCACGCACCCCTCCGCAAACCCCATCGTCGTCCGTAACGCCTTCCAAAACCCGGTCGACAAGATGGTGCTCGGCGAACTCGTCCGCTGGAACCGCAGGCACTGGACGCAGCAGCCCCTTCTGCAGCGCTTCAGTCCCGTTGAAACCGTGCCCGGCGCCCAATATCAGACTGATGAGGAGATCTTCGACGCCAGTATCACCGCCGGCGTGCTGGATCCGACGTATGCGCACTCGAGTGGAGCGTGTGCGCTTATGCCGGAGGAGCTGGGCGGGTGTGTGGATCCGACGTTGAGAGTGTATGGGGTGCAGAATCTGAGGATTGTGGATGCGAGCATTTTGCCGATGATTCCCGCGGCGCATCTCCAGGCGACGATGTATGCTGTTGCGGAGAAGGCTGCGGATATCATCAAGGCTCGATAGATAGATAACCGGGTAGGATATTGGATGTATACATTAGCACTGTATAGTACAATCTTTGCTTGCGGATCACCTTGTCTTCTTCTCCTCGATAGCAGTGCGCGTCACATCACGACTTCAAGAATGATTCTGTTCACTGTTTGTGGTGCTACTCGCTTTCTTGTCTGTATTCTCTTCTGTCTGCCACTGTTTTACTGTAGATCAACAGATGTAAAAACACAGTCAGTCGCTTCGTAGAAAGGGTATGTTCCACCTAGCTCGTCTAGACGCCGCCATGTGCACCACTGTAGTAAGCGAAATACGTCTGATCAAGGCTTATTATACACGATTGAAGATGGGGAGAGCAGTATGATCATGATCAATCCATATTTTCCCTCGCCGTACGCAATACTCTGAGGTTGTTGACTATCTATCAGCCGTAGATAGCTTCGGCCTCCTCGTTACTTTTTGATAATGTGTCGGCAGGGTGGAAAGCAAAGCGTTGTGAGCCAAAAGACCCTATAGGTCGAGTGATTAAGAGCATGGTTATGCAGTTGTTAGGATGTAATGCCATGAGAAAGACGAGGATGGGAAATCAGATAGAGAGAAGAGGGGGCTTTGTGTGGACACACTCCACAGACGGATCATGTAAACCGACGAGCAAGTGTGCAAGCTTTATATGTATAAGGCGAGGATATCAGAAAGCGCACGCAAAAGCCCAAGTCTAGACTTATACGCACCGATAATCTGTAGACTCGCTCTTGGATATGTCTTGCATTCTCTACCGCTAGCAAGAAGACAGAACTGGCAATCACGCTCAAATAATAGAGATATCTTTCTCCCGTAAATCTTTTGACCCCTCTGTATAAAACCAACTTGCATCTCCGTAGAACCAGCCGACGCGTTTGTAATGTGTTTTGCTGCTTTTAGCAAGAGTAATTCCCCGCACCATCGATGGGTGACTTCTCCGTCCTTCGGGAACGATATAAAGTGGTAAACACCATACCGTGGTTAGAGAAGTCATGTCAGATGAAAGACTGCGATAGTCTGTGCCCTCCAAGCCCCAGAATGCGATCGGGTCATCCAATGTGATTTTCCGCATCTTTCGCTCTGGTGCTCGCCGATCATTTGGATGGTCGTAACAAAATTCTTGGAAGTCGAGGTCGAGCGCCACGGCGTGAAGACACCCACGGATGATTAACGTACCGGAAGTAACTTGGTCGTATGGAGCGGTATCGAAGCGGAGAGTTGTTTTACAACTGATAATTTTTGCAACCGGCTGAGGATAGAAAATCCTTATATCAGACGAATCTTGATTCTCGACGCAAATGGGTCCGTCCACCGAGAGCCACGACCACGATGGACAGCATGGCAATCTTACGGCGCCCCTCTCATCGACACACCTCCAGAGTAGGTGAGGCAGTAACCATCTTCTCCAATGTCCGGCGAGATAATCGTCTTGGATAAACTCCCTGAACCTTGAAGCAAGTCCAGCAAGCGCAGAGAGTTTATCTGACATAACTGAGAGTTTCCGTTTCGAGTACTCCTGCATCATTTGCTCCCATAGTGCCTGCATCTCATCGTGGACGAAAGATGGCGCGAATTGGAAACAAAAATATCCTTTGGTTATTGGAGCTTTGCCTGCTAAAAATTGGTGCATCTTCGCCAGCCAGTGTCTATCCGGCTTGTGATCCGATATCCAATCGAATGGAGTACTGGCTAGATTCATCCCTTGGGAATAAGGTCCAGCCAATTCACAGATCTCATCCTGCTCATGTTCAAGGCCGTTGGTACACAGCCAAAGCAGCTGGTACTTGCTCCAGATCAGCACACGGGAGGATAGTACATGAGCGGGTCTTCAAACAGATCTTTTTCTCTTGGAAGGATAAAAACATACCCTTGTCGTCCATTAGGGTATACAATCGGCAACCTTGGTAAACTATCAGTAATCGATTCCGTTGCGTCCAGGAATCCATCATGGCAGTCTTCCGCTCTAGCAGCTGCGATCGTGATATATGCTTGTTGATAAATTTGGTCCATCTTCGAGCATTCTCTAGCTTTGTCCTCTTCATCATCCTGCAATATGCAGAGTGCGTCTACCCACAGATATCGCAGATTGAGTTTCCGAGTGACACGTATGGCATCTCGGATTGTCTTTGGCAGCGATGTTAGTTGGATGCCATTCTTGAAGTCATCTATGGTATCGGACTAGGTCATCGTGGACTGGGCCGAGCCCCAGCAATAACTGAGACAAGCGTAACGACCTGGAGCTCCAGCCAGATCATCCCGAAGCTTCAGATGAGTTCCGTGCTCCAGGGTTCCAAGGTCTAGGATTCTGGTGGGTAACGGTCCACTCCCGAGCCCTTTGCACACCTCATGCATTTTCTCGCACTCTGCCATCCAGGCAATTGATCGACTGATCCTGTTTTCGAGATCGGGAGTGAACGAAGGTAAACCTTTTCGGGTCATATCAGTGGCTACGTTGTCTGTGGTGAAACATGTCAATAAAGATACCTTATCAGCCAGCTCAGTGAACGTACCCTCCGGAGTCATCACCTTGAAAGTCTCTGTCCTCGACTGGATGAAGAACACTCCACCCAGCCCCCAGTGTTGGAGATTTCTTTCAACCTCGACTTCTTCCGCAATTATCTGGAGCGAGGCAAATTGGTGTACTTTCATATCTGTTCCATAGCCTTTGAGCCAGCTGATTCTGAATGTGATCTGTCCTGCTGCAAAAGCCTCTATCAATTGCCCCTGGTGGCGGAAAGGGTCCGCACTCCTTGAATTTGCTAGCTTGTCGAGTTCGAAGGTGCGCGATAACAACTGGCAGAATGAGCAGCCGCTCAAGGCTGACCAAACAAGTGCGTTTAAATCACGAACCCATCTGTATTCCGCTACTATCATCAACTCTAGGGTGGCTGGGTCTGTGAACAATCGTTCACAGCGTTCGCAAGGTTAATTCAGAGGCATGGCTACACTAAGGTACCGCGTCAGTGTAAAATACACTAGGTTAGGTAAAATTACACCGCGTATAAGGGTAAATTTATACTTTTACACTGTATCTAGCTAAATTTACCTAATATTCTAAGTAATTTATACTAATATTAAAAGATTTATATACTTTATTACTTTTAAATTACTACTATATAAGAAATCTTTATAAGAGAAAAAGAGTAAAATAAGTAAAAATAAACTTTTATTTATAATTATTATATAATTACTACCTTCTCTTTCTAAGCCTTAACTAAATTATATATTCTAGTATAGTACCTAATAGATTAAATGCTATATTAAGGCTATATTACTATAAGTAAACTATTTATAGGTAGCTTAAAATATAACTTTACGCTAGTTAATAATAAAAAAGCCTTTACTTAACCTAAATATACTAGACTAGAAAATAATACTATTAAAGTTATACTTAGTAGTAAAAAGTATAATAATTAGGTTTTTACTATCCTATAGTCCGCTGGAATAAACCTGCGGATGTTAGGCCAGCTATTAGCCAGTTAGATTACATTAGCAAGTTAGTGTTATGCCCTACGTTAGAGTTTATTTAGTGTAGAGTTTTAATTTTAATGTTCTCTAGACCTGTGCTACATAATCCTATTGGCCAAAATCCGCGGGTTTATTCCAGCGGACCATGGGATAATATTAATATAGAAAACCTTATCTAGATTAGATATAGAGTATTAGATAATACTATTAAAAATATAATTAAACCTTAATATATTAACTACTATATAGATAGGTATATAGTATTTATTAGTAAGCTTTTAGTAGTATCTATTTACCCCTTATATAGTAAGATATAGTATAATAATTATAGTTAGCTAAGATATATATTTTAATATATCTCTTTCCTACTATACCTCTATCTTTAGTATAGTTATATATTAAGGTTATAGTAGCTCTTATTATATAAAGCTACTTTTAATTTATCTATACCTAATTATAGATTAAGAAATAATATATTTAATAAAAGTTAGTTCTATAAATACTATAGTAATAGATATTTCTAAGATATATGTAACCTTATACTACAGCTTACCTTAGATATAATTAGTATTATTAAGTACCTAAGAAAATACTAAAGTATTATACTAGTTATACTTTATATATTAAATCTATACTTTAGAATAAGAGATAATACCTCTAATACCTTTACTACCTATATTATACTAGGCAGATTTAATAAGATATATACTAATATATAGTTTACCCCTCTTATAACTAAGCTATATAAGTTATATTATAGAGTAGTAGTATATAATAAAGCTATTAAATAAAATTTCTAGCTAAAAGCTTATATTATATTAGTTACTAGAGATAGTTCTACTATTATAAATATAATAGGTATAAAGAGTTTAGAGAAGTTAAAATAAAGTTACTAAATATATATATTCTTTAAAATATAAAAAAAAAGAAGTAACTATTTCTTTCTAAATAGCCTAAATTTAAAAGTAGAAGTTAACTATAACTTTAAGATTTATATTAATAAGATTAAGTATTCTTAAGGCGTAATAAGAGATAAGGAGTTTAATAACTTAAAAAGAGATAAAGGAGTTAACTACTAATCTATACTCCTTAACCTACCTACTATATACTTCCTAAGAAGCTTTTCTATTAATACTATATACTCTATAAACTATAATATCCTAAAATTAATATTTTATTTATAGAAAGAAAAGAAATACTAAAGTAAAGGTTATAAGGTAAAGAAGTATCTATAGGTTATCCTATAGTATAACTAAGATTTAATAGACTAGAGTATAATCTTCTTTTACACTTTTATTCTAGCTTATATTAGTACTTCTCTATATATAACTAGTAGCTATACTAACTAGACTATATATAAATAGTAAATATTTTTTTTATTACATAATATACCTATAATATACAGTAGGGTGACACAAATAAAAAGTTACTTTAAAAGTCTACTATTTCAAGAGCGTATATCTTAGTAAGTAATAGAGCTATAAATATAAAAAAAGAAGTTTTTAAAAGAGAAAACCTAGCTTAGAATTTCTGTAATTAAAGGTAAATATACTTACTATCTAGTAAAATTAATATATAAGCTAGAAGTAAACCCTAAAGTTTTTCTTTATTTTAACTAGCTAAAACTTTCTTTTAGACGTATAAAGTTAAGTTTTTTTTAGGTATATATAAAATAAGCTTAATAAGCATTACATTACCTAATTTATAGTATAAATTTATTAACTAAAAGATTTTTAAATCTAACTTTAAATCTAGTAATAGTAAATTAGTAAGCTAAAATTAC
>NW_022985021.1:1041618-1046029 GCF_010015815.1 Dothidotthia symphoricarpi CBS 119687
AAGGACGTATTTCTAAGCTATCTAAAAGAGAAGAAAGAGTTATTAATAAGGCTATAATAAATAACCCTAAGGTTAAAAATAAAAGTGTATTAGTTAAAAATAACCTTTCTATACATAAAAGAAGCTTACAAAGATTTTTGAAAAAAAAAGATATTCTATTAATATAGCTTCTAAAAAAGCTTTATTAGATAGATATAAAGCTAAAAGGAGGCTTTTACTAGCTAAAGAGCAGAATAAAAACATTAGAAATATAAATCTTAATAAGATAGTATTTTCTAATAAGTTAGTAATCTAGTATAAGCACAGTGCTAGAAAGGAATATTATAGAAAGAAGGAAAATAACAGAGTTAGTAACTAAATAGTTAATACAACTAATACAAGTAAGTTTAAAATTTTTCCTAGTAAGCTAAGTTTTAGAGCATTTTTTTCTCTTTATTTTTATTTAACTATCTTTTTTATAGCTTTAGAACTAACTTTTTTACAGCCTAGGACATTTCTATCTAAGTATAGGGAGCAATTTAGATAGGTAGACGCTCTAAATTAGAGGTTATTAAAACACCTTTTACAACTAAGTCTTATATAAATAAAGACTACCTAAGAAAGGTTTTAATACGCTACGTTAAACTAGCTATTAAAAAAGGTAAGTTTATTATTCTTTATTTCTAACTCTTTTATTATTTTTAACCTCTATTTTTACTCCTTTAATTTTTTCTAAATTCTTAAAAAATTCTTTATACTTATATCTATTTAGGCTAGAAGTTTTAGCAAGATAACGCTAAAACTTATAAAACACTAAATATAATAGCTTAGTTTAAGAGAAATAAAATTTCTCTTTATTAGTATCTGCCCTATAGCCTAGATCTAGCACCTATTAAAAATGTCTAGAGTCTATTAAAAGATAGACTAAATAATAGAATAAGTACTAGTTTAGGGGTAGAAGCTAGTAAGGCTAGTATAGAGGCCTTTAAGAGGGCTATATATAAGGAGTAGGATTTAATCCCACAACAGAGTATAGATAACTATATTTTATCTATTCCTAGGCGTTATAAGGCAGTTATAGACGCTAAAGGGTAGTATACTAAGTACTAGTTAGCTATTACTTATTATATTATTCTATTCTAACTACTTTTACTACTTTATTAAATTCTATCTTTTTTAATTAAGTAACTATACCTAAAAAACTCAGAATCTAATATTAATAAATAGATAAGAAAGTTTATACTATTTTAAGTTAATTTTATACCTATAAAAAATACTTATTACTACTTTTATTAGACTCTTTTTTACTCCTCTTAAACACTGCCAAAGAACCATCCTCTAGAGATTACTAAGCAAAAGTTTTATATAAATAAGTAATAAATCAATATTTTCTCTTTCTAAATCTCTTTTTTTTATATTTATAGCTCTACTACTAACTAAGATATACGCTCTTAAAATAGTAGACTTTTAAAGTAACTTTTTATTTGTGTTACCCTACTGTAATAGTTCCTGCTAAAGATATACTTTAATAACTTTTTATAATACTACTAACTTCTTTAATACACTAGCTAATATAAATTTATAAAATATAATATTAATAAGGTTAAGAAATAGGTATAGGTATTTATATATAAGTATAAGAATCTATATTATTAAGAAGATCTAAACCTACTACTATTATATACTATTTAGTATTATTACCTACTTTATCTTAAGCAGAATATATAAGATTTTAGTCCCTTATTTTACTACGCTTAATAGTTACTTAAGTAATTTCTTTATATAGTAAAGAGGTTTACTATATCTACTAGTTAGAAGTATAAAAGTATAAAAATTAATATACTTATTTAGAAATAATATATTTATATAAGGTAGAGTAGAAATAAGCATATAAACCTTATTAGAAATAATAATATAGTATATTAAGATAATAATAATTCTATAAATAATATATATAACCTTATAAATAAGATAAGTATACCTATAAATCCTTAATAGTAATAGAAGCTAGATAAAATAAAAGATATTAATATTACTTAGTACACTAGAACTTTACTATAAAATATAGTAATATTTTAAAATTATATTCTCTTAAATAGATTAAAACTTAGTATAATTTCCTCTTATAGCTAAGGTAATAACTTACGTAGTATAGTATTTATTATATACTATATAGACCTATTACTAAATATCTATAAGTAATTAATATAGTTATTATTTAGTATAGTTATTATATTATTTAAAGACCTATACAATAGTTTTAAGTAGGTAGGTATAGTTAGATACTAGAAGGTACAGCTACTAGAGCTAGTTAATAGCTAGCTACTATATTTCTATAAAATAAATAAAGAAAATAATACTATATAATAGATAACTATTAATAAGATTATAGATCTTATTAGTATAGCCTATATTTATTATTAAGTTAGGAACATAATATGTATATCTTACTTTATTATTAATAAATATACTCTTTCTAAGTAAAATAGGCTATAGAATATATAGTTACTTAGTAAATACCTTATAATAAGATATTAATAAGGTAAGCTATACTCTATATACTACTACTATATTATAGTATAATATAGTAGAAAATAAGCTTTTCTATAAACCTACTATATATATTCTAAACCTATATAATATAAATAAGTAATATAGGCTATATCTCCTCTATATTTACTAAATATACTTTAATAATATATAGGTTATTATAACCTCTTTAGAATTACTATCTAAGTATATATTTTATATATTTAACCTTAGATATAAGGTTTAGTACTTTTCCTTCTAAGTATATCTCTAATACCTTAGGCAAGGATTAGAAGTTTATAGAAATACTATATATAACTATAAGTATTTTAAAGAGTAACTAGCCCTTTAATTTTAAAAATAACTAGCTCTTTAATTATAAAAATAACTAGCCCTTTAATTATAAAAATAACTTACCCTTTAATTATAAGAATAACTAGCCCTTTAATTATAAGAATAATAAGTAGGCTAAGTAGTACTATAACCTAGAAGTTACTATTAACTTTCTTAAACAGTATTCTAATAAGTTTAAAGTTAAAAACTAGTATAAAGTTAATATAAATATCTACTTTACTATTAGGGCAGAATTCTATTACTAACTTACTTTTAAAGTAGGCTATAATTAATATAGCCTACTAACTAGTTTAACTAAGAAGAAATAATATATTATACTTTAGCCCTTTTCTAGTACTTAATAAATTAGTAGCTATAAAGTTTACTATAGAGGGCTTAAGTTCTATTATTAAACTACCTTTAAAGTAGGCTATAATTAATATAGCCTACTAGCTAGTTTAATTAAGAAGAAATAATATATTATACTTTAACTTTTTTTTTAACCTTAATAGTCTAGTCTTCTAAAATAAGTAAGAGAAGGTTAAATTTAATCTAGATAAAATATAAAGCTAGAATAGTATAGTACTTTAAAGTAATAATATTAGAATTTAATATATAAATAATACTTATTAATTAAAAGTAAGCCTTTAATTAGTATCTTTACTATTAATACTTAGCTATTAAGAAATATAAAAGGACTAGAAACCTAATAGCTACTAACATTATTATATTTAATAATTAATATATAAGAACATATATTAACCTTATACTTAAGCTAATATATTATAATTATAGTATATAGGACCTTATACCTACTAAGTTATAAAACTACCTTAATAGTAGTAAAAGTTAGATCTTATACTTACTAAGTTATAAAACTACCTTAATAGTAGTAAAAGTTAGATCTTATATCTACTAAGTTATAGAACTACCTTAATAGTAGTAAAAGTTAGATCTTATAAGACTAGATTAATAAGGTTAGGTAGTTAAATATAATTAGTACTTTACGTTTATATAATATTTAGTATATATACCTTTAGTACTAATTATATTTAACTACCTAACCTTATTAATCTATAGCTATAGTACTAATTATATTTAACTACCTAACCTTATTAATCTATAGCTATTTATATCCTAAGGGTTCTATAAATAAGATAGTTTAAATATACTATTTAATATTACTTTTCTTATAAGTAGCTTTCTAAAGGTCTAATTTCTTATACTCTCTATAATCTAGCTAAATAAAGGGTCTAAAGTTATTTTTACTATAGAAATAATTCTACTAGAGCCTTATTACTAGAAAGCTAACTTCTACTAAGTATAGGTATTCTAGTAGTTTTTATTATACTAAAATAAAAGATCTAGTTAAGAAATATTATATTATAAGATATAGTAGTTTCTATAGTAGACTTAGTAGTAATCTTTATAGTACTAATATAGTAGCTATACCTAAGGGTAGCAGGTTTTACTATTATATTAGTATATAAATTAGTTATACTAGAATACTATCTTTAGGTAATAGATCTAGATATCTCTAATATAAAGCTATTACTAGAATAATAACCTA
>NW_022985021.1:1046039-1046835 GCF_010015815.1 Dothidotthia symphoricarpi CBS 119687
ATTTTTATAGTATTAATATAGAAGCTATACCTAGAAGTAGTAGGTTCTACTACTATATTAGTATATAAATTAGTTATACTAGAATACTATCTTTACTATTTAGGTACTAGATCTAGATATTTCTAATATAAAGCTATTACTAGAATAATAACCTAGCTATAGTAGTCTTTAAAGTAGGCTTAGTAGTAATCTTTATAGTATTAATATAGGAGCTATACCTAGGAGTAGTAGGTTTTACTACTATATTAGTGTATAAGCTAGTTACTTTTAGAAGTAGTAAGTTCTACTACTATATTAGTATATAAATTAGTTATACTAAAAAGCTAACTTCTACTAAGTATACTAGGGCTAAATATCTCTAATATAGAACTATTACTAGAATAATAACCTAGCTATAGTAGTACTTTAATAAAAAAGCTTATAGTATACTTTTATTAACCTAGCTATAGTAGTACTTTAATAAAGGAGCTTATAGTATACTTTTATTAACCTAGCTATAGTAGTACTTTAGAAATAGTAATTACTAGCTTTAGCTTAACTATATTCTTAGAAACTACTAGTATATTAAGGCTAAAAACTATTATATTTTACCTTTTTAAGATTTCCTTTCTTATATTTAGTTTATTAAATCTTAGTTAATACTTACTTTTTATATTTTACTTTCTTCTTAGCTTTTTATCTTATAGCTTAATACCTTTAAGAATCTATTATATATAGAACTTATATAGAAGTTAAGATATAAAACTAAGTTACTTTTTAGTAATACTACTAAATTTATTATTAATATACTAACTAT